>NC_062967.1:5413060-5479746 GCF_023119035.1 Salvia hispanica | reverse complement strand
ATGCTTTGCAAAAGAAAAAGAAGAATTTCACAACCTAGATAGGCTTACACTAATCGTGAAATGTTGCAATGTCAGTCCGCATATTTCTAAGCCTTACTGAAATAAGATGACATAAGTGTGGTATAGCACTGAAAACGGATCTAACAGCAAGACGTGTCTTTATGCTATCTACCGAAAGACTAGGTCTTGATAAAATACTATTTCTTAATCTACATATGTTAGCATTGAGCATACGGTATTGATTATGCACTACTTTGACTTATCAAATGGTGCGGGTTTTTCGCAACCCAATGATCATGATATATTGGATAGTGGTGATTAATATCTAGCGGTGCTAGGATTGCTATTATGTTGAAACGTGCGCGAGGTGAGTCTCGTTTGATAATGTCCTCAAGAGGAGCTCGAACAAGGTTTTATTATTCGAAAAACTGGCCAGTTGGAGTTTTATTACTCTATGAATAATAAATAAATGTTTCTTGCTAATTTCACTCTTGGAATTAAAAAGATGTTAATTAATTAAGTCCATAGCAGACATTAATTAATTAATGGACATTTATATCTTAAGCGCGGGAAATAAATAATAAACAAAGTGAAAACCCGGATTACTTGTAATTTCGGATTTGGATGGGAAAGTTCAATATTACTTCTGTAGTGGCTGCTCGTAATACTCCAATATAAACATGTATTAAATTGTGGGTTCAATTTAATTAGTAAAAAGGTAATTGTGGGAGCTCATATCCAAAACCTTCCGTAGATCCATGTCTGGGCTCAAAAGGAACTTAATATAAATAGGAGAATAAAGGAGACAGAATGATCATTATTTTCATTCAAATGAAATTTCGTCCCTTCTCTCAAGGAAGGAGAACGAAATTTTCAGCTCCTCCTCCGTGAGGAATTTTCTGTTTTCTTTATTCGAGTCCTAGTATTTTGATAAGATTAGCCACCCTGATATCGAGATACAGTTCGGGAACCAGAGAGAAGATCCGTGGTCTAGTATCGAAGATCATCACGTGGAGAAGGCGCGAGCAATCGACGATTCTTTGGAGAATCAAAATCGGTAACCCTAAACCGTAGAATTCGTGTTTTAGGATTTATTTTCTTTAAGCATGAATTATTTGCGTTCTAGCATGCAATTATCTGTTTAACATGTGAATTCATTAATCGCATAATCGGCAAATAGATCTGTGTCTGATTTATTTGTATTGTACAAGTCTTGCGCTGTGCAAGAGGATTCAAACCCCAACAATTGGTATCAGAGCCAATTTTTGGCTCTGATTATGTGGATTAATTTCATGTTATGTGAATTGCTTGGATGCATGTTTTATTTGTTACGTGGTTGTTGTTTCTAATAAGTCAACATATCGTATCGAAGAAGTTAAATGCTACGTGAATTGATTATCTGCCCAAATTGAGAGAATTAACTCTCCGAAATCAATTTATACCTTCAATATTTGTAATCATTACATGTATTGATATACAAATCCCATTCGTTGTACGTGATTCACTTTGAATCATTATACTGCAAATTGCAAATTGAGTGGGAGCTTGTCTCCCATGGCCGACGTGGGCAGATCAGCATCGGTGGGTGGCGGCGACCGGACTTCAGGCTGCCCAGGCCCTCAGGCTGGGGATGTCTCGACTGGGTGCTGGCAGCAAGCTGCGATGCAGGGCAGGCGATCAGCGAGCAGAAACGCAGCAGCGCCGGAGAGGGCAGCGGCGGGGAGCAGCGGGTGCGACGACGAAGCGACAGCAGCGTCGGCATCAAGCAGTGCAGCACCGGCGGAGCGACGTCGACGCATCAGCGTCGGAGGCGTCACGCTCGTCGAGCTTGCGAGACGAGTGGGAGCCCAGCAGCGGCTACGGTTCAGTGGGAGTACGACAACGCAAGATTAGGGTTTCCCTATGCGTAACGTCGTTTTGCCTCGTCTCGTGACTTCGCTTTCTAAATTTGATTAGGGTTTCCAAATCCTTGGACTCAATTTTGGAAAGAAATCAAGATTAATTTGGAAATAAGATTTGAATATATCTTTTGTGATTTTATATATTATATAAGATTTGATTTTGTATTAAATCATGGATTAATTATAGATTTTTTCCTTATTTATGGATTCATATAGATTTTATTCATAGATGAATCCTAGTTACATTTGGAAAATGAAAATCTAATTTTTTTATCTACATCCTATGGATTTATATGGATTTATTCCTAGACGAATCCTAGTTGCATTTAGATAATGATAATATTATTTTATTCTTATCGTATGAGTTTATATAAATTTATTCATAGATAAATTCTAGATGGATTTGAATAGTGATAATATAATATTTTATTCTTATCTTATAGATTTATATGGATTTGTTCCTAGATAAATCTTGGATAGATTTGAATAATTATAATATAATATTATCTTATTCTACGGATTTGTATAGATTTACTCCAAGATAAATCCTATATGAATTAGGATAAATATTTATATTAATTTATTTTATCCTATGGATTTGAATAGATTTAATTCTATTAAGACAAATCTTAGATGGATTAAAATAAGTATTAATCCAAGTCATCCTTATCTTTTGGATTTATATCCTAGTTAGATTAGGGTAAAAATGATATATAAGAAAATCCTTATTTAATTGGATTTAGATGAAATTATTTATCTAAGAAATCCTAAGTAATATTTGATATATTCTAGATGTCTATTCTAAATAGAATTAAGATTTGTATAAATCTTGGTTGATAGGATTTTATTTTATCTTATGGATTGTGATGGAACTGTTTCTATCTAGTAATATCCTAGTACGATTTAAATAATGATAATCCTAGATCAACGTTATCTTGAATTGAAGGATTTGATTTTATCGAAATAAAATCTTGAATAATCCTAAATGGATTTAGATAGTTAACTCTATCTTGATAAATCCTAAATAAATTTGGATAATCATCCTCCAAGATAAAACTCAATTATTTAATTGATTCTCCCTTGAATAGATTAAATAATTGTCGTTAATTATCCAGTGTGTTTAAATGTCATGCATTAAATGGATTTATCTGTTTATTTGGTGTTTATCTTTTTTAAGTGGATTATCTGCTTTATCTGCTTATGTGATAATTATGCAAAAACCATACAAAATATCTAAGTGACGATTACAACAAGTGCGTTGTATACGGTCTCCATCGGTTGGTCTGCCAAATTTTGTGAAGCTGATTTTCTAATATTATTGCCACCTGCAGAGTAGGGACAATAATCCTACGAAAACAGTAAGTTCATAAGGGCGGACTTCTCACGTAATAAATAGAATGAACTAGAAAGTGGTTCCCAATATTATCGCCACCTACAGAGTAGGGATAATAATCCTAAGGAACTGCGAGTTTCAGGGTTCAATCAGAATTTATGAGATAGCTTGGTTTTGTTATCAGCGCATGAACATTGTTATGGGAGTGTGTTGTAGAAATAAAATTCTGTAATGCTAAATCTGATGGTCGTGCTTAGGCAGCATTAGGCGTATCAACCTCCAGATGAGGAAGCAATTGATGCGTCGGTGTTGTGACCAGTAAAATTGTCAAAATTTTAAAGCGTATTAACCTCCAAAGGATGATACAATTTATTAATTTTGCAGTTGTAAGATACATAATTGTTTTGTGGTTATTTGTGATTATGTATTGAGCATGAGTATGTGATAATTTTGTCTGTGATCCTTAAAGAAAGAAAACTCGAATGCCTAAATTATGTAGACCGAAAACGAAAATGGATAAGTTTCTCATCGCTGAAAACCTTGAGTTTATACTCAATGATTCATGTCATCCATTTCCTCGACATAATTCCACGAAGAATGTTCAAGAATGCATTATGCATGTACTTGACAAGCTCTTTCAGGAATAAGGTCAAGCTATTTCCTTTTAAGTAGCACGATAAGTCTTGGTTAGTGACGATGAAAGATGGAGATCAATAGGATCTGTCAAGATGATTCGATTAGAATATCCTAGAGTGACATAATGTTTTGAGGATCTTTTGATCACTCAAATAGTTTCTGACACAAGTCATCGCCTAAAGTAATAAGAAATGGCTACAAGAAGGTTTAACTGAAAAGTATAAAATCTTCAGAATAGTAGTCGTTATATTACTGTTAGAGAAAAGTAATATGATAGATGACGAATTCATAAAGGCTGCATTTTTCTTAAGTCCTAGTTCATTTGAACAAAAGACTAGATATGGAAATGGGGAGCTTGAATTGTCATCAAAGTTTGTTTAAAGCGAGAAAAGATGCTTTGTGAGTTAGATTGACCTATGTTATAGAAGGACAATAACTTACATGACAATGCAACTTCTAAGTAAGAGATCTTGATCCAGTTAGGTTTTTGTTGCAGTGGGAGCTATTAATGCTCAACTGTTGTTTTATGGTTGATATTTAAGGCATCATAATATTAAAATAATACAATTGCGACAAGGTTGAGTATTCAACAACACATCAACTTCTTAATAATGAATGATAAAGTATTTATGGCTCTTAGTCTTAAGGCCAAGAAAATACTTAGCAATTGTTCGAACTGATCTAGACTATGAAGATTTTAACAATTTGTTTGTTAAATAGCTTGAAAGTCGATCATGTCTGTTTGATGCACTATGAGTTAGAATCGTTTGATTCAGAATTCTTATAGAAGTGCAACATAGAAAGACTAGCGAGTCTTAATGGTTTACACCATAAGAAGACAAGCAAAGTATTATGATCAGTAGTGGGAGTCTAATCTCCATTAACGAATCCAAGCATTCATCTAATGAATGAGATAGTTATGTAAGAAGGAATCGAAGTCTTTCTAAGACAAGTTTGATTAAGTGATGAGTTGTACTCATTAAAATCTTATCATTGATGGGATAAACATTAAAGAAACTACCAACATCAGTACCTTCTACAAAACACGAGTTGTGGACTAGAGCGTCTCTAGTCTAGCACATCTCAAAGTGTAATGTTGTTCCAACACGTGTTGGAAAAGTGCCCAAGAAATTGGAGATGAGTACTGAGGCATGTTTTAAGGTTTATCCCAAATGATGTAAGGTTATAAGTTCTGTAATCTTCAAAGATGTAATTCTTGTATGAAGATCAATAGATGAACTACAAGCCTAACAACGTGATAACTCTCAAGATAAAGAGAGATATCGGATTTTCCATATTACCAAGGGGTCATACCATTAGAAATTTTTGCACTAATAAAATCAACTTCAATACCTATGATTGTGAGAACCAGATCGTAGTGGGAGCGTTCTTAGGAACATAACAAGTTCATGGGTCTAAGAGTGTCGTAAGACTCAGTCTTAGATCAACTTGAACATAATCCCTTTAACTATAATGTAGTATTGGTTCATTTGGATATTCATCCTTGAAAAGGTGATAGATTCCAAACTACAATCTAAGATAGACAACATGTTTTACAAGACTTGCAAAACTACCTATAGGCTGTGTCAGTCAGTGGGAGCTAGTATATTTGCAAGTGTAAATATGGATCTCTAAAGGCTAGACAATGAAAATGGGTTATGCCCAAAGAGAATTATCTTCTCGCTATCGTTGTGCCAGGATTTATTCGATCATATTGTCTATTAGAACTTACATAAATTATAATGTATGTATTATGATTGTCAAGACAGCCTTCTATAAATAGAAGTCTTGAGGAAATCATCTACTAGAACATTCTAGTGGATATGTAATTAAGGGCAAGAAACGCATGATTTGAAGCTTATAAAGACCTTCGTGGTCTTAGGGAAACATCTAAATCAGAGTATATGTGTTTTATTAAAATTGTCAAATATCTGGAATTTGACTTTTGCCCACAGCTGTGCTGTAAGCACGAGGAAGTTGAAAGTGCATTAAATATGGTATTATGGTACTCTACGATGATAAAATCTACAAAAGTTGCAAACAACTAAGATTGGCATCTAGCGTAGGAAACTGGTTGTCTACCCAGTTTAAGATAAATGATTTAAGAGAAACTAATTACATTCTTAGCATTTAAGTCCTTTTACGATTGCTAGAAAGAATGTTGAGATTCTCTTAGGAATCATATATCTATAAATTGCTTGGAACATTTTAGCATTAGAAATTCCATGAAAAGGTTTTTACCTTTCAAGTTGGAATTGTCTTATCTCTAGTCAAGTGTCAGTGACACTTAGTGAGATCAAGAATTATGAGACTAGTTTTGGAGATAGATGTCTCATGTATGCTATAATGTGTACTAAGTTTGATATTGGTTGTGCTTTTGCATAACAAGTATATATCATATTAACCATGGCAAAGGATTTTGATTGAGGTAATGAATATACCCTAGTGCTTGAGAAAGACTAGTAACTATATTCTAGTTTACCAGTCATTCATGTAATGTCCTTGGGGTTACACTATCTTAGTTTTATGACTAATCAGTGATCGAGTAAGTCATCCTCTGAATATGTGTTTCATTTAGGAATATCTTCCTAATAGCTTTAATCGTAAGTTTGAGTATGCCTATGAGTATTATTTTTATTACTCTAGTGAAGGTTAACTCAAGGGACACTCGAGTTTATTAAGCTAAGCAATCACATATGGGGATGAAATTAATTAAAGATCAAGTACGCAGCAAATACATTATGGTGAAAAAGATATAATCAGAGAACAACCAAGCAGATTCTTCTTTCACCTTGTGAAATGAATGGTAGTTCGATATATCTAGTATAAATATCTGCTTTGTGTATAAGTGGGAGAGTTTTTGGCAGTGGGTATACTCGAAAGCATGTTTTGAGTATAAGTGGGAGATTGTTAGGTTTGGTATACTGAAAAGCATGTTTCGAGCAAGTTTCGCTCGAATAGAATCTTGCTTGTATACGTAAAACTCTATAATCCACTTTTAACTTGATTCAGTATTATTCGAGCAGTTTCGCACGAATAGAATCAGTATATTATTACATTGTGTTTGCTTGTGCATTTATAAGATGTTTTATAAACATTTAAATGTATAAGAAGCAAACAAAGTCTAAGTCTTTTGCTTAGTAGACCGGTTGTGGGCGGCGTCCACTTTAAGGTAACACGGTCAGATCTATGCAATGCTTTCGCAAAAAAAAAAGAAGAATTTCACAACCTAGATAGGCTTAGACTACCTATTGTGAAAGGTTGCAATGTCAGTCCGCATATTTCTAAGCCTTACTGAAATAAGATGACATTGGTATGGTATAGCACTGAACGGATCTAACAGCAAGACGTGTCTTTATGCTATCTACTGAAAGACTAGGTTTTGATAAAATACTATTTCTTAATCTACATATGTTAGCATTGAGCATACGGTATTGATTATGCACTACTTTGACTTATCAAATGGTGCGGGTTTTTCGCAACCCAATGATCATGATATATTGGGTAGTGGTGATTAATATCTAGCGGTGCTAGGATTGCTATTATGCTGAAACGTGCGCGAGGTGAGTCTCGTTTGATAATGTCCTCAAGAGGAGCTCGAACAAGGTTTTATTATTCGGAAAACTGGCCAGTTGGAGTTTTATTACTCTATGAATAATAAATAAATGTTTCTTGCTAAGTCCACTCTTGGAATTAAAAAGATGTTAATTAATTAAGTCCATAGCAGACATTAATTAATTAATGGACATTTATATCTTAAGCGCGGGAAATAAATAATAAACAAAGTGAAAACCGGATTACTTGTAATTTCGGATTTGGATGGGAAAGTTCAATATTACTTCTGTAGTGGCTGCTCGTAATATTCCAATATAAGCTTGTATTAAATTGTGGGTTCAATTTAATTAGTAAAAAGGTAATTGGGGGAGCCCATATCCAAAACCTTCCATAGATCCCTGTCTGGGCTCAAAAGGAACTTAATATAAATAGGAGAATAAAGGAGACAGAATGATCATTATTTTCATTCACATGAAATTTCGTCCCTTCTCTCAAGGAAGGAGAACGAAATTTTCAGCTCCTCCTCCGTGAGGAATTTTCTGTCTTCTTTATTCGAGTCCTAGTATTTTGATAAGATTAGCTCACCTTGATATCGAGATACAGTTCGGGAACCAGAGAGAAGATCTGTGGTCTAGTATCGAAGATCATCACGTGGAAAAGGCGCGAGCAATCGACGATTCTTTGGAGAATCGAAATCGGTAACCCTAAACCGTAGAATTCGTGTTTTAGGATTTACTTTCTTTAAGCATGAATTTTTTGCGTTCTAGCATGCAATTATCTGTTTAACATGTAAATTGATTAATCGCATAATCGGCAAATAGATCCGTGTCTGATTTATATGTATTGTACAAGTCTTCCACTGTGCAAAGGGATTCAAACCCCAGCAGTCTACTCATCATTTCAGAATTAATTAGCGGACCATCAATTATTTGATTGAGCAACATAGGAGGGCTTATGATTTAATTAGGCCAAGGCCCAACCCCTACTTTATTTTAATTATTAGCCCAACTTCTTAGATCATTAAAAGAATCATCCCATTCTCTATTTAAAACCTTAGCCCATGTATTTAATTATAGAGGCCCAACAACTTCCTTTCCTCAAATTAAATCCCTTGGCCCAAAGAAGTGGCCCAAAAATAATTTAAAAGAAACACTCCCTTGTCCCTTCTCTTCCTCTCTCTCGATCAGCCTCTCTCTCTCATTCTCATTTGCACAAGAAAAATCCCCAAATTGGAGAGTTAAACCCTAACTCCTTCTCTCTCCTTTCTCCGGCGAAATCGCCACTCTTGACGGTCTCACGTTGGTCGCCGGATCTGCCGGCGTCCTCCTCTGCTCCGATAATCCCGCAGCACCGCCGCCGTCGGGCATGCACAGGCGGTGTTGCGATTTCAGCTCAATCTCAGCTGGAAATTCAACACTTCTCCCACACTCACACACCACAACCAGAGAGCACACCAAAACAGCAATTTATAAAGACTAAATATAGATATCGAATGATATTGAAGTGATTATCAACGGATAAAGAAATGACGATACAGTAGACGATACAATAGGAATTGATAACGATAAACAAGATAGAAGTAACCAAGGTTAATGCTTCGGATCCACGATCCTCAGCCCAAGCGCTCAGCGCACACAACACACTATTTTAATGAATGAGTATATGCTGCATCTTTCTCTCCTTTTATATTCAGCTCACAAGCCCCTCTCTCTCCTCTTTCTCCCTCATGGTTATTAGATAGTTAGATCTCCGGCTGTCCTCCCTTATTAGCTGACGTGGCACTCAACCCCAGCCCACTCTTATGTGGAGTGCCTCTTCATCAATTTGTGATCGTAACAGGCGGTGCTCTCGCCACTGCTGCCTTCGCTGGTGTGCGAACTCGCCAGAGTACACTTCTCCGTCCAGCCCCCCTCAACTCCGTAACGCACCACCACCGTCGCCCTTGGCTTCCCGGCCCTGTCGCCTTCTCCTCGTGGCGGTAGGGAACCCGTCGGCGAGCAGCAGCGCTGCACGCGCTTCCTCCGCGAGCCACGCCGCTTCATCGGCAGCAGATAAGTCCCTATCCTCTCTCTCTCGCTTATTTTTCGTGTTTAGAAAAGAAAATTAGTTTGTGGGGATCTGTTCTAAGGCCTAAATCCCTTAATCAAGACTTATGTGATTTAAAGCTTGAGATGGAGCAAGGCTTTGTTTCACTGTTCCATTTCAAAACTAGAAAGATAAGAGCCTTGAGTTTTGGGTTCTACTGTCCTTCCATTATTTTTATGACATGATTTTAAAGTGTTGGTGGTCTAAAACATGCTTGAGAGTTATTCACTATATGCTGGCATGAAATCTTGGTTTGAAGGAAGGATGGAGGTGTATATTACCTCTTGAAAACAGCTGCTAAATCCTTCTTCTGATCCTAAGACCCGCAGCCGTTTACTTGTGTCTCTGGCCCTTTTGTTGGGGTTAAGGAAAAGAGTGAGTTTGGGTTGAACATAACCAAATCTTGAGAAAGGAGGAAAGAAGGTGTGTTACCTCTTGCAGCAGCTACCGATTCCTTTTCTATACTACTAGAACTCAAGCTCTCTCTCACTCTTAGTTTGCTGGAAATTTCAAGTGTGGTGAAGGGAGTCTAACGGTGGGGTGGAGGGGTTATTATAGGCTGAGCTTGTGTACTTTGGGAGGAGTTAATGGGCTGCCAAAACTCTTTGTTTCTTCAAGAGATCTCCCTTTACTTGATTCTATCAGCCCCTTTCATTAAGAATCTTTGGTGTTACATGGAGGACTAAGAGCGTCTCCAATGGCGGACGTCCCGGTAGGACGTCGCCGACGTCAGACCGGACGTCCGCCGTAGTGGCCCCGAAGGGCGCCCGTCGCATGGGCTCGCCCGTCCTCCCCACGGGCGGGCGGACGTTCGCCGTTGTAGCTCCACTCGGACGTCCGGTTTTTAAATTTTTTTTTTTTTAAAAAAAATCTCTATAAATAGGGCTCGTTGAACTTCATTTCATTCACACCACTTGTTTTGTGTTGACAAGTTTCTCTCTCTAAATCTACAAATTTTCATTTCTACTACAATGGAGTACAATAGGGCACGGGCGTCGGGGACGAGGAAGAGGACGAGGACGAGGACGAGGAGGAGTGAGAGCCGAGGGTTGTATTTCTCGACTTTTTATAATTATGTAATTTTTAGGTATTATGTAATTTTATTTTTAAATTATGTAACTTTTTTTTAATTATGTAATTTTTTTTTAAGTATTATATAATTTTAATTCCGTATTCCATGTCGACATTTTAATTCTGTAAAATAGAAGTCCATAAAATGGGAAGTCCTAATGATGATGTGGCATGAATTTTATGTGGGAAGTCCTAGTGGGAGGGGCGCCACCAGAGACACTCTAAGTACACTACTAATAAATTCCACTCGTTTGCTTATTGCAGGGGTGGTATTAGAGGGATAACAAATTCGTAGGTGCTGTTTTGAGGAGTGGATGCTGTAGGCATTGACTTGCCTTGGTCCATTGCTAAAGTGGAATTGTCTCTTTTCCTGTAATAAGAGCTTCTTTAATTTCTCTTGTTATTTAGTCACTAAACTTGTTTTTATTTGACTTGCAGGTGCAAGAAAAGGCTGGCTGCCTTGCTGTTGCTTCGAGACGGGCTCGCTGCCTCGGGCCCTCGGGCTGATCGGATACGGGCCGCGAAGAACGCGAGGATTGGGCTTGTTGAAACGAGGCTCACACTTACTTATTAATATACTCTTAGTTTTTTTTTTCTCAGATGTTCATGTACTTTGATTATTTAAAGAAAAAAAAACACAGAGTTCGTTTTAGTTCGTTCTTCGTTCCTTTTTCGTTCATAAATCGCGATTAACTAATACTACGACATCCGATACAATGATGGAAATAAACATTCCTTGAATCAAAGATAGCTAGAAGTGACATGCGATTTCATAGTTCAACGAAAAGCCTTAAATTAAGGTAATTAAAAGAGCGGGTATTACATTAACTTGGACCAACTCAGTCTACTAACAATCTGGACCGGTTATGGGCTGAATCAAAGCCCAAGTTAATTCAAAATTTGATAGTAGTAATTAGAATGATAGTGCTCCCTCCACATATGTTTTCATATCGACATAAATATATCTTTAAGATTGTCTACTTAAAAAAAACTTGAATTTGATAATTTCACTATCAGTTTTGTAAAATTTGGAAATAATTCGGATCTATAGCTTAACTAAGCAGTGCAGCCTCTTCATTCAAATACTCAATAGTCAATTCCATATATAAATTCAAAAACCATAATTATAATGCTTCACAATTACAATGACAAATTGAAAATTGAGTTGAAGCAATATAAATAAGCAAAAGATATAAAGCAAACAAGATTACAATGTACTCTTCATGCATATATCAAGAAGTATACTTTAAATTTTACAATTTGATTGATTATTCAATATATAATCACAAACACTCTTGGCGTACATTGGTGATTAATTTTTTACAGGACGTCGATGCGGTGGTTGATAATCATTAAGTTCAATGTTCGATCTCCTCTCCAACGAGCTCAGTACCCCCTCATCATTCTCAAATTCTCTAACATCCTGCAAAATTTATATAGAAAAAAGAATTAACTTAGGTCAATTTATAATATTTTCATATATTTTATATGCATAATGATGTCATATGTTCAGGTAGTTTCTCCGGGGCCTTGGTAAGCAATTAAGAAGCTTCACTCGAATATCATAAAAAGAAATGTATCCATGACATAGTACAATTTATGGTGCTCAATTGCTTAGTTTTTAAAATATGTATATAAAAAGAAGAAATTTAAAAGTATGAGCCCAAATTCCCAATCAAGTTGCTATTTAAGTGGCATATAGATGAAATAAAGTTATATTTTAAATATTTCTTTGAATCATTATTCAAGTATTAGATCCCCTGCTTAAACTTACAAGTTACAATAGTCTGGCAGATATGCAATGAAACTATAACCAGACAAGATGGGAGAGTGACATCATGTGTGCTTGAAATATGATAATTTTATTTTATTAATTATGCAATCATTACAAACGTGTTAATTATGTGCATGATGATGTTTTGGAGAATGATAATCATTAAGTTCAATGTTTAGTCTTCTCTCCAACAATTTCACCTTTAATCCCTCGTCATTTTCAATTTCTTTAACGTCCTGCAAAGTTTATATATAAAAAAGAATTAGTTAAGGTTGGTTTAGTATCATTTTCCTGTTTTTAAATTGGGGTTTTTTATAATATCATGTGAAAATTGTGTGTTAGTGAGAGCCATACCTGAGTATGAAACTTGTTGAATAACACTTGATTCTTGATTGTATTAAGGCGTCCTGTTGAATAAAACAATCGGTATATATACATATACATATCTAAGGTCATTGTTACTATGTTTTAGTAATTCATTATAGGAAATAAGGATTTTAAAATGAACTAAACGATGTAAAATTGAACTTAGGTGCTCTCTTATAATGACGGCTATACATTTTCCATTTTAAGGGGATGTTTTGTCTTTAACATGACCATGTGACACACAAATAAACACAAAGATATGATGGCCGAAAACCTTTATTTGACACTGGAACCGTTGTGGAAGACACCACCAAGTAAAGAAGGAGAAGCACTGCTACCTGCCGCCGTCCAAACTCCATGATCCACCGAGGAGGTGAGGGTTTTCAGAATTCACTCAAAATTATGATAATAAATTCATAGTTAAGTTGCGAGCTATTTAAGAGGCAGATAGAGATGAACCAAACATATAATTATATGTACGTAGGGTTTTGTTAGGATGAGATTTTTTGTCATAAATGAGAAATGAGATGCAATTTCAGCCACTCAGCCAGAATATTTATGAAATGTCAACAACATGTAGTTTATGTCAACTCGGGGGTATTATCGTCAATAGCCTGCAAATCAAATGTCAATAGACTTCACATCAAATGTCAACAATTTTATTCAATAAATATTTTTTTTTATTTTTATTTTTTATTTTTTTTTAAATTTTATTATTTTTTTTTATCTTTTTTGTTTTTTTTATTTTTAAAAAATTTTTAAAATTTTTTTTTTAGTTTTTTTTTTTAAAAAAATTTTGTCAACTATATATACAATTCATGTCAACTACATATCAAATGTCAACAACTTTATTCAATAAATACTTTTTGGCGTGAATTGTACATGTAATTGACATTATATTGTGTAGTTGATATGAATTGTATACGTAGTTGACATGGATTGTACACATAGTTGACATTATATGTGTGTAGTTGACATGGATTGTGTATGTAGTTGACATTGATTGTACACATAGTTGACATTATATGTATGTAGTTGACATAAAACATAGTTGACATGAATTGTATATGTATTTGACATTATATGTGTGTAGTTGACATGAATTGTATATGTAGTTAACATTATATGTGATGTGTGTAGTTGACATTATATGTGTGTAGTTAAAATGTATTGTATATGTAGTTGAAAAATAATTTTTTTTAAATTTAATAATAAAAAAATAAAAAAATTTAATAATTTTTTTAAAAAAATAAAAGAAAAAAATTAAATTTTTTTTTAAAAAATGAAAATAAATTAAAAATAAATAAATAAAAATTATTTAAAAAAATTTAAAAAAAATTAAAAATTAAAAAAAATATTTATTGAATAAAATGTACCATGATATTACCATTCTGCCATTTCATAATTAATTAATCTAAAATATTTTCCATGTGGCAAAATCTGGACCACTCATTTAATAAAAATGAGTGGCTGATATTGCATCTCATTTCTCATTTACCCTAAAAAATCTCATTTGATCACAACCTTGAATTATAATTCCAAAATTTCTAATTCTATGATTTGAATTCCATATCAAAAGTAGAAAATTGGAATTCCAAATAGGCATAATTAGATAGCTTCACTACCTACTACACACATTTCACACAGTACACACATTTCATGCATTTCACACAATATACACATTTCACGTATTTCATACACTACACACATTTCACACACTACCCACATTACACACATTTCACACACTACACACATTACACACATTTCACACACTACACACATTTCACACACTACACACACTACACACATTTTTGCACATTACACACACTATGCACATTTCACACACTACACACATTTCACACACTAACACGAACCCGACACGAACACGTCGTGCCCTTAACGGGTCGACTCGATAAGGACACGAACCCAATAAGCTCTAACTCAAACCCATTAATTTCGTACAGGTTCGTATCGTATCAAATATTGCCAGCCCTACCAATATCCCTTAAATTTATACTGGCCCGATGAAACTAGTGCCTGAAGCCCATTACTCAGGCTAACAATCTGGACCAGTTATGGGCTGATTCAAAGAATTTTTTTTTAACTTGAATATAATAATGTCCCCACCTCTGTTTTCAATGTCGAAATATACTACTCCTTCCGTCTCAGATAATTTGGGACAGTTTGACTCAGCACGGATTTTAAGAAATGTAATGGAAAGTGAATTGAAAAAGTTGGTGGGATGTGAGTCCTACTTTTAAAGTGCATTAGTTTTATAATAAAATGTGAATATGAATGAGTTAGTGGAATATGAGATCCACTGCTAAAAATAGTAAAAATAAAATGGGTCAAATTATCTGGGATGGACCGAAATGGAATACTGGGTCAAATTATCTGAGACGGAGGGAGTATATATTTTCAAAATTGTCTGTTAAACAAAGAACCTGAATTTGTTAATGGTATTGAATATCAGTTTTGTAATTTTGGAAATAATTCGAATCTATAGGTTCACTTAGTGAACCCTTTTGATTTTAAAGCGTAGATTTTTCTAATAAAACTTTAATAATCTTATCAATAGGTAAGATTGTACTAAGTACTATCGTCACAAAAAAAGAGATTAAGTTAACAATGAAATAATATACTTCTCCACGTCATTCTCGAGTACCGATATTTCAGTCATTTTATACTTTTATCTCTCTCTTCTAATTTATCACTATGTATTAAAATTCGTATTATTCTTAGATGTGAACTTTTTATAGGACGCAGGTAGTATTAATGAATAGTACTTATTTGACAAACTCAAATCCATAAATCCAAAAACCATGATAAAACTCACAATTACAGTCTTTTTAAAGACAAAATTGATATTGAGTTGAAACTAGGCAGCAAATGAGACCAAGCAAAAGACAAAACATACAAGATGACGATATACTCATCATGTACGCTTGAAATATTATAATTTAATTGATTATTCAATAATTATCACAAACACATACTGATAAGATCTTCTTGAAGGTCGAGGCCTTGGAGGAAGATAATCTGTGAATTCATTTCATTCTTCTCTCCAACAAGCTCACCATCACCCCCTCGTCATGCTCAATTTCTCTATCATCTTGCAAAATTTAATTAGAAAAAAATTTATTCCAGGTCGATATAGAATTATTTTCATGTTTTTTATATGTTTGATGATGTCATATTATTCACATAGCTTCTCCAAGGCCTAGGTAAGCAATTAAGACGCTACACTTGAATATCACAAAAATTGGAGTAAAACTTATGATGCCCCCAAAACTATGTCAAAAATTTTGCAAATATGGCAAGTACTGGTAAAAGAAATTCAACTCAATTACTAAAATTATAGTTAGAAAAAATTGCAAAAAAATAAATACAAGTAGAGAGAGAACTGAGCATGAAACTTGTTGAGTGAAACTTGATTCTTGATTGTCTTAGGGAATCCTATTGAATAAAACAATATTCAAATAATCATGAAAACTATATATATTAGATTTTAACTTAGTAGGTGAATTAAAATACTCCCTCCGTCCCCGATTAAGAGTCACATTTTGCGCATGAGTTTTAAGGAATGTAAAGAAAAGTTGGTTGAAAAAGTTAGTGGAATGTGAGACCCACTTTTTTATATTGGTTTTATAATAAAATGTGAGTGAAGTGAGTTGGTGGAATGTGGGACCTACTTACCATTTATGGTAAAAATGAAGTGTGACTCTTAATTAGGGACGGACTGAAATGAAAAAGTGTGACTTTTAATCGGGGATGGAGGGAGTAATTAATTACTTGACAGTTGACACTGGAACCGCCGTGGAAGACACCAAGAAGTAAAGAAGGAGAAGCACCGCTAGCTGCTGCCGTCCAAACGCCATGAGCCACCTCCGGCCGTTTCTACGTTTGGGGTTTCCAGAATTCACTCAATCTATTTAAAGGGAAAAAAAATATTATAATTGTAACATTGGAAGTTGGAACTCTATATAGAGCTTTCGATCTTTATCAATATATTAAATCCCTGACTCAACATATCAAATTAATTTTATAGTCAACTCTTTTTGGCGAGTTGATATCACAATTGTTTTAAAATTTTGTGTTTTATTATACTTATAACTCTAACGTACTAACATAATTAGGAAAAATACCTCCCACTTGGATTATTTATAGTTAGTTTGAAAAACACGGTATCCAATCCACCCACCCCTGCCTTCTTCCATGTGAATAATGTGATAGCAATTTGTATTTGCGGATGGGTTGGCGGGACTATCGGCACGTGACAGAGGGGAAGAGGGAGGGGCATAAGTTGCGGACTCAATTCATAAGCGAGGACAGAGCCAGAAAATTATAGTAAAAGGGGCAAAAGTATAAACATTCAAATTTTTCTTTAGAAAAGCTCTAATTTTTGTTCGTCGCTATAAACCCTTGGGTTTTTTCTGCATGCTCTATATTAAGGAAAAGAAAAATATTTTATCGTCTTTTCTATTATCTTGGATTCTAGCTGCATTTTATCTTATTAGATGGGGCAGTTAAACTTTTTTATTATAATACATGGAGGGGCAATTTAGTGCTTAGTTAATAAATTAATATAATTTGCTTTATAAATCTACATGTATATGGAAAAGTGTTTAGTTAATAAATTAATATAATTTGCTTTATAAATCTACATGTATATGGAAAATTGAAGTGGGGCATTTGCCCCTTCTCATTATGAATTGAATTGGATCCGTCCCTGTATATAGACTAAATGAGCTATCTCCTCAAACAGACTAATCTTTTGGGATGAGTTCTAATATTTGTTCTGTATCAATTGGTACTTTTATTGAGAGCCCAAACCACTCGGGGTGGTGGCCGGGCAACGAACTCGCCATGACCAACGAGTACATTTGGGGCCGGCTCGGAGTGATGGCCGGACAAAGATTCCGCCGTGACCAACGCATGTGCTCTCAACAAGAGCACCAAATGATACAGTTATTTTCACAAGGATGTGAGAATAGATAACATCCTCCAATTACGAGCAACGGTGATGGTCACTTCTATGCTAAAATTCCATAATTACTCATATTTAAAGTCTGAATTTATAAATTGATATAAAAAGCAACAAAGCATATTGATTTGAAGCATGGGCAATTAAACCTATCTTTAAATTTGAAAGCTTATTTAGATTGTTCCAAGTTGGAAATATGAAAAAAAATATTTGAACCTCGGTTCTGAATCGAAGGTTAACGTACCGATGGTCTGACTAAATCGAGCCCCACTAATCCTACAAGATATTGGATACGTACTACTATAGTATTTAATATGTTAAGGTACGTATATTTTAATTTGATATCATGTTATGCATATAACATGATAAAGGTACGTATATATGATGAGATATACTATCATAGTTTAATTTAGATAAGAATAAATAGTAGTAGTAGAGTAATATTGGAAAATAAATATATGTACAGATAATTTCTTCCAGAAAATAAGATTTAATTTATGAGAATATTACGTACAGATATGTTCTTCAGTTAAATAAGATTTGTTTTATGAGAATATTACGTATGGATAGTTATTCCCAGAAATTAAATAAGATTTGCTTTTATCCTTATAAATTATTTTTTCTGTAGCGGATGATATAAAATATTTGGTACCGAATCATTTTTACAAAATATACAAAAAATAAGCCTCTCAAATTGACTATATATGTAGAATAAAGGTGTTGAAAAATTAATAACAATGGCGACAGTGCAACGAAGGCGACTCGAAGTTGACGATGACTTCACGGTTATATTCTTTCGTCCATATTAATATATACATTGCATTATGTTATGTCTCTTAAATTTATATATTGATTATTGTTCATATTATGTTAATCATATAGGGAGATCGAATTAGTATACTTCCAGATGAAATATTAGGCTTAATATTGTCTTTGTTGAGCTTGAAAGAAGCTATGTCAACTAGCATACTTTGTTCTCGATGGAGATACTTGTGGACCTTCACACCCAAACTAGATCTACATGTAGATTGGTTGGAAACTTTACAAAAACAAAGAAATTATAATCGTTACAAGTTAATTGGCATGTATGTTAGATGGGTTGATCGCCTGCTCAACACATTGAATTCCTCTAACAATCTTGTCAAATTCAGAGTGGCGTTCTCTTTATCTTCTGCTTTCACATTATGGATTGATGAATGGCTTAGTTACGCTGTGAATAGAAAGGTTGAGAGCCTTGATTTGATTTTGGGCACTGACTTACCACAAGACTGCTACTCTTTTCCATACAAACAAGGGAATTTCCCTGACAATCTAAAACTGCTTAAGAAACTCAGTTTGCATTCTGTTATTGTAAGTGGTGAGGCTGTGGCCTTTATGTTAGGGAATTGCCATCTCCTTGAGCAACTCTCAGTGTCTCGAATAGGCTCGCTGGAGTCTCTAAAGGTTGTTCAAACCTCGCCAGTGTTCAAATGCCTAGAAATCAGCCAATGCAACAGTCTCAATTTAGTTGTGGTTCGTGAGTCGAAAGTTGTCTGCATTAAGTATGATGGTGCAACTAACCAATATTGTAGCTTCACGTTCGTCGATGTTCCTCTCCTTACTCAGCTCTGGATTCGGGCGAAAGCGCACAATCCTTTTGTAAATTTTACTTCCATCATAAGCATTTTAGACATGTTTGATTATGTGATTCCACAACTACACATGCTCAAGATATACGCTACGGTCAGACTCCAAGACGAGGTACACTTGTAATTGATTTTCAATAAACTAGTTACTTTAATGGTTTTATTAAAATATGCATGTATTGTACAGGATATTATAAAGAAGTTGATGCCTAAGCTCAAGGAATTAGTGGTGGTATTCGATAGTAATTACTGTGACAAGTGGTCTCTCATGCCAGTAATAAGTTGGTTTAGAATGACACCTTGCTTGCAGAGATTTGTGGTAGAGGTAACTATCTGTTTATTTTTTATTTTTTATTTTTTATTTTTTTATGAATTACTCTAACTTTGTCAATTAATAGGCACCACATCAAGAGAAGAACAAAAAATGTCTTAATAGTATAAAGTGTTATGATTGTTGGCATTTGCGTTTTTATAAACGAGAGTACAACTTCGGGAGGGTTAATTCTCCAATCAAAGAAATAGAGTTTGTTGGTTATCGTGGTGTGCTTAATCATTTTCAAATGATTACACAGTTTGTGGAACTCGGCGCGGCCATAGACAAGATAATTGTCGATCCACGACCTTTCAAGCTTCGTAGTTATATGCCATGGGATCGCATTTCTCAAAATGATACGAAGGATGAAATATTTGCTAGAAATTGTGCGAAGGACCAACTTAAACATTATCCGCGTGTCAACATTCTTTAGAGTGAACATACATCAAATTTATTTCTATATTTAGACACTTTATTATTATTAAATTATTAGAAATGTTGCATTTCAATTGCTTTTAAAGTTAATTCACTTTATATTATAGATAATGGGCCCTTTTAATGCCCAAGAGGCGACATCCACAATTTGTGGTCCACAAAGGTATTGGTATTCATGGTCTCCATTATAATCAATTTATCTACTCTCTTTTCCACTATCATCAATTTAGGATAGTTAAATTAAAATAAGAGTAACGAAATCATCTCTCGTTATCTCTTACTTCTCAAATTTCAAAAGGTTGAAACTTGAAAGTGCAAACGATGATGTTTTAGACTGTCACCACGTACTCACTCACACACACACACACACACTAGAAAGCAGCTTGCCTGGTTTTGAGCTTGGAGTGGCCGCTGGAACAATCACACATATTGGAGAGTTGATCCAAAGCCCCCATTTAAAGTGGACAATAACCGAAAAACGGACAAAAATGGCCAAAATAATAGGGGATGAGGGAGTAGATAAAAGAGAAGAAACCAATGTTTTAAAAATTGAATCAGTGAGTGAACCGGCGAAGCTACTGATTCATAGTTTAACCGGGTGAACTAAGCTACTGTTCATGGTTTAACCGGGTGAACTACTGGTCGAACCGTTTTATTATTACAAATTATATATAAAATATATTCAATTTAATGAATAATAAAATAATTCAATTTATAATAAAATGCATAAATATATAAATATAAAAAATATTGAAAATTAGTAAACCTAACATACATAGCAATTATTCACTTAGTAATTGACATAATAACGTCCATATAATTATGTAACAGGAGTAAGCATTTATTTTCGGCACGGATTTTAAGAAATGTTAAAAAAAAGTTACGTGGAAGAAAATTTGAGGAATATGAATCTCATTTGTATATACTCCTATTAGTTTTAAAAGATATGTGAGCGGAGTGAGTTAGTGAAATGTGAGACCTCTTTACAATTTATAGTACTAACAATGAACCTGGACTTCTATTCGTGGATGAACCAAAATGGAAAAAATGAGACTCCTATTCGCGGACAGAAGGAGTAACTTTTACTCTCTCCGTCCCAAAGTAAGAGTCATATTTTGCCATTTCAGTCCCACAATAAGAATCACATTTCACTTTTAAAGTCTTACATTCCATTAACACAATTCATTCACATTCTATTATAAATTCAATATAAAAAAAATGGATCTCATATTTCACTAATTTTTTCAATCTATTTTTTTTATATTTCTTAAAATCTGTGTCCACAATAAACGTGACTTTTATTATGGGACAAAGAGAATGATAAATCACTTTACAGTATAATCGTGTCCGTACATTAATGAGTTATAGTATTGAAAATCAATATAGAAAGCCGAATAAATACATGAATTGTCTGACTCTCTTAAGTAACTTTGAATTTATTCGGTTCTAATCCTATAATCCTAGGATTTGTCGTGAAAATATTACCATAACTAACATTAATAATTTAGTAGTAGATTGAATTATCTGTTGCTAACTATTTTGCGGCGACAAAATTGATAACGGCATCGAATTAATTCACAGCTAATTTATACTACATGACATAATTTAGGGTTGTAGATGAAAGTTGTAAATTAATGAATTATATCTGAATAGGGGTGGATAGATACGATATATCTTACCGAAACCACCGTATCGTACATCTTATCGTAAATTCGATATGTGAAAAAATCATATCTTTACCTTACCAAAATTTTCGGTATACCTAGGGCTGAGGAAAAATACCGAAAATACCGAATATTTGGTATACCGTGATTTTCGGTAGGGTATGATACCTTACCGAAAGATTTCTGTAAGAGCATCTCCAATGGGCGGCTAGCCACCGGCTAGCCGATCGACGTGGCTAGCCGGTCGGCTAGCCGAACCATTGCAATCGGCCAGCCGCAAATCGGCGTAAAAATCGGCGTGGGCTAGCCGGTCAGCGGGCGCTGGCCGCCATTGTAGCGGCCCGATCGGCCAGCGATCGACCAGCCCCCAACGGTCGAATTTTTTTTTTGACCCCTATATATACGCGATTTCAGTTTCATTTTCATTTGCACCACTTGTTTTTACGAGTTTCTCTCTCTCTAAATTTCTGTACAAGAGCAACACCGAGGAGGAGAGGGTAGCGGGGCTCGTGTGCGGGAGCCCTTTTTTTAAAAAAATATCATGTATTTTTTTTTTAAATCTTTGTAATTTTTTTATGAAATGAATGAATTTTATTCCGTAAATGTCTCGTAAATTTTATTCCGTAATCGTAAATTTTAATTCCGTAAATGTAGTGTTTTTTGATTTATTTTTTTTGCGGCTGGCCTATGGCTGACCTAAATCTGATGTGGCAGGTGGATTTTTAGTGCTGCTGACGTGGCAGGGAGAGAGAGTGGCTGGCCTATGACCATTGGAGATGCTCTAAGGTAACGGTATGAACTTTCATATACCGCGGTATATTGCTGCATACAGAAATTCGATACATAACCGTAAATTAAGGTATATACCGTAAAATATAAATATAATTATTTATAAATTATATTTTATATAAGTTTAAATTATAAAACGTATTGCGAAATATAAATATAATTATGAATAAAATATATTTAATATATTTTTTAAATTATAAAATATAATAATATTCTAAAAACTCAAATTATCTATTTTCATTGGTAATGAAAGCCAGGTATACAGAAAAAGTACGGTATACTGAAAATGAGGTACGGTATTGGTATGGAATTTCGCCATACCGAAAATAAGGTATACCGAAGATCAGTATACCGAAAATTTTGGTAAGGTAAAGGTATGATTTTTTCACATACCAAATTTACGGTAAGGTATACGGTATGGTGGTTTCGGTAAGGTATACTGTACCTACCCACCCCAAGGTATACCTTATTTTTGTAATGGCGAAATTCCATACCGATACCGTACCCAAATTCGGTATGCCGTACTTTTGTGGTATACCTGATACGCTCGGATTTTGCACAGTTTTAAGGCCATTATTTGGTCCGTTTCTTATGTCAAAGTCACTCTACATGTCTATTATTTGAATATTTTATCTATTTTGGTATTTTTACGTGTTTTGTGAGAAATGTGCATATTTGAGCCGAAAAAGGCAGTCAAAACGCAACGTCTGGAAATCTGGAGTTTAGACGGCGACCGGCGACCGCCGGCGCCCGGCGGTCAGTGCTATGTAGCGGCCCGCCTCGGAAACTTTCGCCTGGAAACGAGTCTCGCTCGGCGACCGCCGGAGGTCAAGCGGCGGTCCGCCGCCGAAGGAACAGAGACTCTGGAATGCAAAGCGGCGACCGCCGGCCAAGGTGCGGCGGTCTGCCGGAGAAAGGCGGCGAATCCGAGAGCCCTAGATTCTGCTCCAAGATTTACCATATTTTGAAGATCTTTTCTTTCTACAATGAGGAATGACTTTCTCCTATAAATAGGACCTCAAGCTTCATCAATTAGAGAGCTTCTTTTTGCAAAATAATTACTGAAGATTAAAAGCTAGAGTACGTCATTGTGCAAGGAGTTGAAGAAGGATTTCAAGAACATCAAGAACGACAAGGATTCAACCTACGGGTTTTATTTGCTTTAGTTTTATGTTCAAATTGTCTCCCCTTCAATCTATGTGTTTAGCTTATTCCATTATGTGTAACTAAACTAATAGGATTCTAGGGATGTGTTATTAACGACTTTGGTTATACAATTCCAGTTTTCTACTTAATATCTGTTTTATTTTTACTTTGTTTCTTCCCTAAGTATTCGTGATGCTACATAATTGAGTGACACAATTGTGTATGATTTAATATAACTTGCTTCATAACTGTAAGAGAGTTCTAGCGAGTTGGATTCACTTAGTAAACGTGTAACATCCCAAAATAAAGTTTAATCAGGAAGTAACTTCCGATACGAGATCCGTCGATTCATAGTAAATTTCTTAGAAATTATGTATAAAATGGAGAAAAAAATATGTATATATTAAATTATATAGCTAAAAAGTCATTAAAAGTAATTGTTTTAATTTTGAGCTAGTCAATTAAATATAAGAGATGTTCAAATGAAGAATTTGTGCAAGGGTATTTTCTTCTCACATGAATTAGATTTAATTCTTTCTACCTTATTATCATAATGCACAAAATTATATATGTATATGGAAATGAAATGGCTCCAAAGTGTTGTTGTGAAAATTAAAGGAAAATTCTAGAAAATGAGGAATATGTGGATAAATAAAATTGTGACAAATGTCCTAACTAATACCACATATAATAAAATATAAAGTTGGGGATAGAATTTAGAACATCTCCAATAGCGGCTAGCCGATTTTTTTCGCTAGCCGATCGGCTAGCCGAACTATTGGAACCGGCTAGCCGCGAATCGGCGTGGGCTAGCCGATTTGAGGGCGCTAGCCGACCGCTGGCCGATCCCACTAGCCGCCATTGTAGGATCAATTTCGGCTAACCGGTTGAATTTTTTTAATGTATTTTTTTATGCATTTTTTTAATTTATTTCATTTTTTTAATGTATTTTTTATGCATTTTTTATTGCATTTTTAATGTACTTTTTTTTATGAATTTTTTTTTAATTATGTAATTTTTTTTAGGATGGAACTTTTTTAGTTTATATAAAATTTTTGCATTTTTATTGCATTTTTATGCATTTTTTAATGTATTTTTTAATAAATTAGTGAGGAGTAGAGTGGGGCGGTGGCTCGTGTGTGGAAGCCCGGATTTTTTTTTATTATGTAATTTTTTTGATTTTTAGTTATTGTACTTTTTTTTTTTTATTTAAATAAAATTAACGAATTTTTTTCGTATATGTGTCGTAAATTTAATTTCGTATTTTGTGTTTAATTCCGCAAATGTAGTTGTTTTTGAATTAATTTTATTGCGGCTGGCCTATGACAGGCCTAAGGGTAGCCTATTTGAGAAAATGCTGATGTGGCAGGTGAATTTTTTAGTGCTGCTGACGTGGCAGGGAGAGAAAATGGCTGGCCTAAGTGCCATTGCCGATGCTCTTATAATTCAACACTTCCTCTTCCTCCTTGTTTCTCCCCATAAACGGCACCCCCCTTTCTCCTTCTTTCCCTATCATTTTTTCTCCTCCTTGATTTATTTGGGTTCGTCGGCAATCGGGCATGTAATTGACGAAAGATTACTAAATCAAGGTAGGCCTTCACTTCTATCATATTATTGAAGCATATGAATTGATAAATTTATGAATTTAGAAAACATAAGTTTTTGGCTTCCTTAGTTTGAGTTTGAAGGATGCTTCATTACTTGATTCTTTCTGTTGCTATTTGAGTAAATAATAATATAGAGCATGTTTTGAAGATGATTATTTTGCTCTGTTTTTCAGTCACTTGTTTCGATTTTTGTAGCACCATTAGAGTTGTATAAAGTTTGGTTTAACAATTTTTAAAACTACTTTGATGAGTCCAGTAGCCCCCTGAATATTTTGGAGAATTTAGGAGTTCATCTACTATTTATAATAATTAGTTAGAAAATGTTGACAGAAATTGTCCAGTTTTGATAGTTTGTGGAAAAATGATGATATCTCACAAACCATTATGAATCTCCGAATGAATCTTGTTGTATTGTAAACTAGACTTCGTTGGGTATTTAAAAATATTAAGCCAAGCTCCTAAAGCCTTCCGAATGGATATAGAATGCGAATGAGAAATCAGTCCAATACAAATGTAATATTAGGAAGTTGAAGATGTCGGGCTCGTTTGATTCGCAGATAGAATATAACAAGATAGTTAACCTAAGATAGTGTTTTCGGGCCGAATGTAAGATAGTGTCAAGATAGTGTTTGTTTGTAGTTGTTTGATTGATAAGATAGTCTCTAAATTTATTGTGTAGATAGAATGAAAAAGGACAAAAATACCCTTGTTACAATTGGTAAATATATTCTGTACTACAACTACTATAATTTATCGAAAATCATGCTTCATTACTTAATTGGTCTTTAATTATCATTGCATATTAAGATATCATATCTCAAAACTGCCGTAATGGTTGTGTAAATTAGGTCACTAATTAATCCAAAAATTAGCTAATTCCTTAAGTACTCTAGTTTTGTGAATTAACTGAATCAATTTGTGTTAAATAGCAAATTTTAAATTAATTATTGAAGAAATCAACAGTGACTTTTTGCTCTAAGACAAAACACCAGTTGAGGAAGAAGCTCAGCTCTATCATCGCTGTCTCAATTCGAGCAAGATGAACACATTCAACCATCACAAAAATCGAATGAACTATTACCAAAATTCAAGCAAATTAGAGCAAGCAGAGCACCTTTGACCTATTTTGAGCAAAAAATAAACTGAAATTGAGTAAGAACCATTACGATGGTACATCCTTAGATGATGCTTAGATATGAATATCAACAAGAAGAGGCTTAGAACAATAAATCCATCAGGGGAGAAGGTCCGACGACGGCCGTTGGGAGGAACGGTCAATACCGCCGGATACTAAACTCCACACGACGCCGGAGAATGTAGCCGAACACAGTCCGATGGCCGGCGCCTCCTAGATGATGCAAAAAAAGAAGTAGTTTGTGAAAGAGAAGAGAGAGAGAGCGGCATGTGGAGAGAAGGTGGGAGAGAGAGAAGAAAAAGGGGTAAAATTGGCTATCGTAATGCAACAGTTCACAAACCCACCAAAATTGGTGAGTTAGTGTTTTCCCAAATTTTGAGTTAGCACGCCGGCCTAGGCGGGCTTTATACATTTTCTCGGGCCTTGAGATAGTACTTTCAAGACAATCAAACATCAGATAATTTTCACTATCTAGCCTTTTCCAACTATTTCTATCCAATCAATCGAGCGAAGGGGTGACTAAGATGAGATGGCAAAGGAATTTATTTAGATAATTTAATTATAAAAATATGATCTTGGGTAAAGTGTTAATATAAGTATATGTGAATTTCTCGAAGCTTTAGAAGTAAGGAAAAAGGGCTGAAGATTGAAGAATTAGCATAATATAAAGTTAAGAAGAAATCGTTACACTAGAAGGTAATTAGCGAATATTGTTACTAATAGTTATTGTATTTATATTTCTAATCAAGGCAAAAGAGCCAATTTTATGAAGCAAACACGAAGGAAGGGACTTGTAAGCTTATGTTATTAAGCTTACGAAGCTTACGAGGTAGCGTATTCTCTCTATGGTCTTTAATCTTTTTGTTGAGATAATGTATGTTAGATTGTGAATAAATATGAATATAGGTGAATGTTATGCTTAATTATACTTATAGTGTGAAAGGCCTGACTGATATGAGATTCATTAATCGAATCTGGATATTTTGTGGAGAAATGGTATAAGTATGAGTATATGATGAGATTAGAAATAAATTGTTATGAAAGATAATAATATACATATTTGTGTGATATATTAGTATATGAATTTGATAAGAAAATGAAAATGATTGTGGATGTAAATTCGATGAGATAAATATGGAAATGGGCGAGATGATGATGTCTGATCTATGTGTGATGATGTATGACCTGTCTGTGTTGATGTGTTATGTTGGAAATTGATAGAAATAAAATATACTTGATTGTGCTTATGCCCCGTGCTTGAGTGTATTCTGTGGGTACAATTGGCATGCCATAGGACAGCAGCGCTGCATTCTCTATGATTACTCGTCTTCTGGATAACCGAAGCGAGGATCGTCTGTTATCTGATCTGATATCTGATATTATGTCTGATCTGCACCCTCGTGGGTGATCTGGTTATCTGTCTACTCTACTCTATGCAGAGTCCTCTCGAGGACAAAATCTGCATCTGCATCTGATTGATTCTGTCTCTGTCTCTGATCTGGTCCGCGTACCCTAGTCTGTCACTTAGCACTTTATGGGGCAATATCTGTTTTGATATGTGAGAATGTTGGTGGTCACTATATGCACCTTGAAATGCGAAGATGCTGTGATTTGACTGTGTTGATGATATCTAGGATTTGTGTGTGTTGTTGATTATGTCTGAGATATTTGCGTGTTATTGTGTGGATAAGAATGTGAAATAAAGTTATAGATGATTAAATGTTTGACTTTGGGCATAGAAATAGAACGTAAGACAGATTGTGGGAAAATATGCTTATAAGATAAAAATGAGCGTCAATAAATACTAATTGGGGCTAATTGAATATATTCAATGACTATGGAATTACGTATTTGTAAGTAAGTATGTGTAGAATTGTGATGCAATGTGATAGTATTGATATGAGAAATTATTTGGGAAATATGGTACTCCCTCCGTCCCGGAGTATTAGACTCACTTCTTTTGGGCACATGATTTAAGGAATTGATATTTAAATAGTTAAAGTGGAGAGAGTAAAGAATGAGAGAGGGAAAAAGTAGGAGAGATAAGAGAGAAAAAAGTAGGTGGAGAATAAAATAAGATAAATGCTTTTTGCTAAAAAAGGAAACGAGTCTAATATGTTGGGACATCCCAAAAAGGAAAGTTGGTCTAATACCTTGGGACGGAGGGAGTACTACATATGTATTTGTTTTGACGATGAAAGACGTGTGTGCTATGTATAAGTGTTTGTAGGTGGATCGGAATGGGATATGTCTTAAGAGACATAATATAAAATGATTCAATGAGAAAGAAAAAAAAAAGCAATTAAAATATTTGTTAGTAAACCATTGTCTTTTCTAAAAAGATTGAATTATGTAGTGTGGGCATTGCTACTGAGCTGTCAAGCTCACCCCTCCCTTTTTCTTTTTCCACCCTGCAGGTTAAGTGATATAATCTGTATTAGAGGAGCGCAACGGCTGCATCCTTGACGAGTCACTAGTCTATTGTGGAAGTTTAGAAAATGGTGGCATGTTTTGTATAAATTTTTTTGATAGTCTTTTTCCGCTGCAAAGTTTGATATTTAATTTTCCATGTAATGTAATTTATATATAAATTAAAAGTGCATGAGTGTCGGTGATACCAGATAGTGACATTTCTTATTCGGTGGGTTTACCGATCGAGTAAGGGGTGTTACAAGACGCTACAGTTAGCTTTCTTTAAAACGACACTGTTAATTGAGAGTGAGGACTTTTCAAGGGTCTTAGGAGCTTTATGGAGTTACGTGTTAGGATTGACAACCCTAATATTGTAATCAACGCTTGTATCGCATGAGCATGAGCTAAGTGACTTGTTCTATCAAAGTAATAATTGTGCTAGGGTATTGTAGTTTGGAATTTGTATAACCATAACTGTGAACGCACATCCCTGGAATTCTCCTTATCTCTATATTTTATCTCCGTGATTTATTTGCAATTAGTTGTTATTTGATTTCTATTGTTTTCTGTTTTCAAAAATTCCCAAAACTTTCGGTTCTCCAGATAGTAATTGAGTTTTAGTAGAGGATAGACACTTTGTGTTCGTCTTCCCCGTGTTCGATATCCTGAACTGACCTTTATCTATACTATATATACTCTGTATACTTGCAGATTTATTTAGTGCTAAAAAATAGTGCATCAAGTTTTTGACGCCGTTGCTGGGGAAGACAATTTACTTTGGAGTGATATCTTCAAACGGACAACTTTACTACTTTGGATTTAGTTTCGCGACCCACTTAGGCGTGAGGGGCGCTTACCGTATCATCAATCGGTCTCTGTTCCGCACCGTGCTCGCCCTTACACCAGGAAGCGATCGGCTTGGAACAGACCGAATGGTCATTACCCAGAGGAGTTGGATCGAGGCTTTCACGGATATCGCCAGCCTACTTGTTGGGATGCACCCCTAAACCGTGCCCAGTACCCTGTAGGTAGGGTGGACAGACCGTGGGATCTCAACATGAAAGTGCCTCGTTTCGATGGTTCGGATGCTTCTAATTGGATTTCTAGGGTCGAGTATTATTTCGACCATCTGCAGATGCCAGATTCGGACCTTCTGCACTATGTAGTGATACTATTCCAACCACCGGCTACCGAATGGATTTTTAACTACAGAGCAAACAACTCGGTGGTAACGTGTAACATCCTTGACCAAAGCAGGTACTCCCTCCGTCCCGGGGTATTAGACTCACTTCTTTAGGGCACAAGATTTAAGGAATTGATATTTAAATAGTTATGTGGAGAGAGTAAAGTATGAGAGAGTGAAAAGGTAGAGGAGAGAAAAGAGAAAAAAGTAAGTGGAGAATAAAGTAAGATAGATGTCTTTTGCAAAAAAAGGAAATGAGTCTAATATGTTGGGACATCTCAAAAAGGAAAGTTGGTCTAATATCTTGGGATGGAGGGAGTATTATTTTTGTAGATTATTTTGTACAACATTATTGTGGGTATGATATTTATAAGCAATGGTATTATATTAAAATTATGTTAGGATAATTAAACTAAGTATGTGTACTATAAATGTATATACCAATTTAATATTTAACTAATGAAAGTAATAAAATTATATTATATATATACGTGAATGTATTTGTATAAGAACTTTTATTCAATATTTTAATATTTAATATATTTAGATATATGTAGCCTGTTTTATTTGATATAGTAATACATATTTGGTTACAAACTGGGACACGTGTAGAGAAAATAAGAGGAGTTGGCCATATCGTCTCATGCATTTGGCGTGTGTAGTATATAGGTGATGAATTTTTTTATATGAAGGAGGGGAAGTTTTATTCGAAAAATAAGAAAGAAGAGGAATTTGGACAGAAAAAAAAAGGGAAAGAAGAGGGAGAGAATGAAAAATTTAAAGCATAAACTCAAATTTCATTTTAGAGCAAAAGAAATATTAGTGAATAAAAAAAAATGGGGAGCATGTGAGTTCGACAAATAAAAAGGACTGTAGAATGAGAAGAGGAATTTGGAATTCAGTTAGATTGCCAATCATAATCAGGTGTGTATAAATCAGCACTTTTAATTTTACATGCTTTTATGTGGTTACTTGGTATGTGTTGAGTTGAAGTGAATAATTGGATTATACGATGTGATATTGATATGACATGTGTTTAGTGGTGATGATTGAGATATATGCTTGGTGCAATATTAATAGTATATTATATTGGAATTATGTAGTGGAATATGATATGGATATGTGATTGGTGCAATAGATATGTTTTGCATATGGTATTGGAATTACATGAATCATTTGATTAAAGAGGATCTGTGATAGTCTTGTCCTGGATCTGAAATCACAGTGGACATATTGGGACCTTCGGGTCAATCATAGTGGGACCTTCGGGTCAAATCATATTGGGACCTACGGGTCAATTCATAGTGGGACCTACGGGTCAAATCATAGTGGGACCTTCGGGTCAAATCATAGTGGCATATTGGAAATCCCGGGCAGATACCAGGCTTGAACTGTCACAGATTAATAAACTGAACAGAGTGGCATATGCATATTTATATGGAATTATGTTAATATTTGTTGATTATTGTTTTATATATTGGTTAAAGAATATGTTTAATTATTGGGTTGTGGAATTAAAGGTAAGGTTTATATGCACTGAGTTGTGGCTCATATAAACCACTAACATTTTTCAGGAATAAGATATCAGTGAATCTTTTGGGTTGACGTGAGTCATAAGAACTCCACATGTTATTAGGGTCGGCGGCTGATGCGTTTTGGCAACCTTCTCCTCCTCATCATTTTTGCATATAGATAAATATATAGTATAAAGAGTGGTGAGAGGGTCCCACTACAGTTTAGAATGTTCGAAATGTGTACCTGATAAATAGTGGTTTTTGAAATTATATAATATGTGCGCTTTATGTACTCGAAATGTGGTTATTTGTTTTAAATATTTGAATTTATTTATAGTAAGTGCATACGTCATAAGAGTTGGGGTGTGACATAACGTGGCTTGAGTTTCTAGAGGACGTTCGCCACAGGATTGATCCCTAGAGTTTTCGAAATAGCATAGGACCGTTGTCCAAGTTGGTGCAGACCGGTACAGTAGCTGAGTATCATGGTGCGTTTGAGCGCTATTTGAATCGTGTGGAGGGATTATCTGAGGAGACATTGACTCCAATTTTTATAACCGGTCTTAAGGAACCTATTCAAGAAAAGGTGGAGCTGCAACAACCGGCATACTTGGCCGAAGCGTTGGCTTTAGCCTTGCGGCTGGCGGCCTCGTGCGACGAACGACAGTCGCAGCAGCCTCAAAATAAGTGGAGCAATCGGGAACCGTGATACCCAGTGGCCAACAGCAGCGCCTCGGCTGGTGCGAAACCTCCTGCCACCAATACCGCTAAGCCCAGCTTTCGACCAATCTTGGTCTCGAACGCAGAGAAGGCGGAGCGTTCGCGAAAAGGGTTGTGTTACCACTGCCCGGAGAAGTGGATACCAGGACATGTGTGTAAGCAGAAAATGTTGTCGTATGTGGGCGAAGAGGGTGCGAAGACCAGTTTAACGGGTCGGATTCCAGTGAAAAGGCTGACGAGATTATCACTGCCGACCTCTCGCACCTTCACGCCTTATCCGGGGGAAATACATCCTGTCCATTTAATGTCGTGGGCACAATTGGTACAACTACGATTAGTATCCTTATTGATACGGGCAGTACCCATGACTTTCTTCATCCCAGAGTTGCAGAGCAGCTACACTATCCTTAACACCTATTCGTCCTTTCTGCGTGTACGTGGGCAACGACGCATCAATACTTTGTTCCCATATTGCGCGTCGCACCAAGCTTTCCGTTCAGGGCGTGGACTTTCTCATCGATCTGCACGTCATGGAAATTCATGGCCCAGATATTGTGTTAGGCATGGCTTGGTTGGAATCCTTGGGAAAGATTTCTGCAGATTTCGTGGGCAAAACGTTGGAGTTCCAGCAGAACGGGGTTCCCGTTGCTCTACATGGGGTCCAGCCTTCTTCGCGCCTAATCTCCTTGCAGTCTTTGGCGATGTTGACCTCTCATTCACCGGCTTATGAGTTTTACGAGATTATTCGAGTGGATTCGGAACTGCCCGTATCATCGCAGTCAGCGGTGGACGAATTTCCAGGCGATACACCGCCGGCTGTCCGGCAAGTGTTGTAGAAATTTCGGGCGGTTTTTGATGTGACGACAAGTATGCCGCCGCATATCGAGAGTTTGATCATCGTATCCACCTCCTGCTGAACTCTAAATCGATCAACGTGCGGCCTTACAGGTACCTCTATTTTTAAAAAATGAAATAGAATGGCAGGTACGAGACATGCTTGATCAAGGGATAATCCAATGGAGCTAGAGCCCCTTTTCATCTCCAATGTTATTAATCAGGAAGAAGGATGGCACTTTTAGATTCTGCATTGACTATAGGGCATAAAATATGCGACGGTACCCGATCACTTCCTTATCCCGACAGCTGATGACTTTTTGACGAGCTCGGGAGGGCGCAATTTTTCACTAAGCTGGATTTGCGATCGGGATATCACCAGATTCGCATGCATGGAGCGGATGTGTTCAAGACGGCTTTCAGAACACACGACGGGCACTTTGAATTCTTGGTCATGCCTTTTGGCCTCACCAATGCCCCGTCCACATTTCAGGCGGCTATGAATGGAATTTTTCAGCCGCTATTACGGAAATGTGTGATCGTCTTTTTTGACGACATACTCGTGTATAGCCCAACCTTGGAGGAGCATTGTACTCACCTGACGGAGGTGTTATCCTTGCTGCCGACGCACCAGTTCTTTGTCAAGCTTTCAAAATGCTCTTTCTGCAGCACGACAGTGGAGTATTTGGGTCATTTAGTATCGGACGATGTTCTTAAAGCTGACCCCGTAAAGATTGAAGCAATGACCTCTTGGCCCGTACCCATCTCCGTGAAACAATTGCGACGAATTTTAGGTCTGGCAGGTTATTACAGACGCTTCGTCGCTAATTACGCCATGATTGCAGCCCCGCTCACGGACCTGCTCGAGAAAGAAGCTTTTCTATGGTCACCGGCGGCAGAAGCGGCGTTTGCTGCCCTTAAGGAGGCAATGACTTTAGCGCCTGTCTTGAGCCTTCCTGATTTTGATAAACAATTTTGTATCGAGACTGACGCATCAGATATTGGAATTGGAGCGTTGTTGATCAAAGACAAGCACCCGATTGCATATTTTAGCAAGAAATTGGGGCCTCGTCGTCGCGTGGCTTCGACTTATCATAAGGAGCTTTACGCCATAGTAGAAGCTGTGCAGAAATGGCGCCAATATCTCCTCGGTAGGGAATTTATTATACGGAGTGATCAGAAGAGCTTGAAGGACCTTTTGCAACAAGTTGTTCACACCCCAGATCAGCATCTCTATATAAGGAAATTGATGGGATATAAATTCAGTATCGAATACAAGAAAGGGAGTACGAACAGGGCGGTTGATGCCCTGTCCCGTAGGGACGAGAACGGCGGAAACCTCGCTGCCGGCGACTCGGAGGAGTGCCGCGTTGGGGCTGACCCCGATGTGCCGCACAAACATGTGCCTCTAGCTGATGCGACGTTGTTCGCCTCCATGGCTCAGCCAATTCCTAAGGTGCTGGAGCGGTTAAGGGACGAAACTGCTACGTTGTCGGATCTGCAGGCGTTGGTTGCGCAAATCACCGATGGCACAGCCCCTGCACATTTGTCCTGCGTTGACGGTCTTGTGTATTTTAATCGAAGAGTTATTCTCAGTCCCAATTCTAAGCTTTAAAGCCTCCTGCTAAGCACCACTGCACGCCAATTGCAGGCCACCCGGGACACGAGCGGACATTTCGCCTCCTATCCGCAGGGTTCTATTGGCCTAACATGCGCAAAGATGTAAAGAAGTTTGTTGATTCTTGTGCGGTATGCCAGTCTACGAAATATTCAACACAACGGCCGGCAGGTTTGTTGCAGCCTCTGCCCGTGCCTTCGCAAGTATGGGAAGACATCTCTATGGACTTCATCACTGGCCTCCCTCCGTCAAGAGGATATACCACAATTATGGTGGTGGTAGATCGTCTCTCAAAATATGCGCACTTCGCCCCGTTGCCTACAAAGTTTGATGCTTTACGGGTGGTGCATCTCTTTATTAATACGGTGGTCCGACGTCATGGATTTCCAAAGACATTGGTCTCTGACAGAGATTCTGTATTCCTGAACGCAACGTGGGAAGAAATGCTCCGTCTGAGTGGCACCAAATTCATTACACGATTGCTGAATGTTTTATTAAAGCGCATGAAAGGGGACTTACAATAAGAAATTACTAAGTTTTACACAAAAATTCAGAGTGTAGTTGATCACATCAGTTTACAACAAAACTTAGTACCCTTAAATGGGTGTTTTTTTAATTAACAGTGTCTCAGAAAATATAGCCTCTCTGAATATGCCCCATCAAGTTCATAGATTGTTCATTTCAGTTCCTTGGTGATGAACTGCAAGACCGATGCATGCAATCTCTGCATAACCTGAAATCAGAAACAACACTTCAGAACTTGTACTAGAAAAACTGGAGCGACAAAAATTATCAATTTTAAATAGCTATACTAATTTTGCTTGGACGCGGCCATTAAGTTCTAGTAATTTACATTTTGACTTCTCGGGTTCATCTCTACAGTTTGGATCAAAAGTGGAAGTGATAGATGAATCAGGTTTCCTCTTTGCAATAGCATTAAATTCGTACGCCAATCATCTTTTAAGATAACAGATATACTATAGCTGGAAATCATATTCAGAAGGGCAAACAAACTCAAACCTCAACTATGGTAGATTATTTGAACGGAATATAAGAGGGTAGGTGCAGCAAAATCCACTGCTCCAGCACTGCACAATAAAGATATTCAATTGAGAAGGTTTCATGTGGTGGAATTAAGATAGTGCAGCTATAACCCCCCACCGGATTGTTTGTTTAGATTCAGTGACACATAAGCTTTAATATACACTTCTAGAAGATTATGCAGTTCGCATCTCCTGAACAGCTTATACAAGCATGCATATCATTTAATACGTTCACATAAACCTTGCAATCTAAAAATATCCCAATACATAAACACAATAAATGCAGAAAAAGATGAAGGTGAAGGCAGATGACGAACCACAGAAAGCAATGGCCCTTGTTTTAATTTGTCGTAGAATGAAAATGCCACTGGCTTTGGATTGTCCCCAGGACCTCACTGGATTGGCCAAAATACACAAAAGAATATGTTTAGGAACAAAATACAAGCATAGAAAGTTTAAAACAGAACACTACTGCAGCCATCATAACATGTTCAAATTTCTGGTTTTTTGAGCAATGAAGAAAACGAACCTAAATATATAATGAAAAGGAACTAGAAAAGAGATAAGAGAATCATCAAATCCAAAGATTTCAACTTACACCAACGATGTTGAAATTAAGGGAGTTCTTTTAACATCAAATACTGCAACAAGCCCCTTGTATTGCTCATCACCATCTTTATGTGACACCGCCAATCTCTCTCCTGAAGCATCCCATGCTATCTTCTCAATGACCTGGCTGCAGAATAAGGGCATAAAGTTAGTAAACAGTCAGTCAAATTCAGTGATTGCATGGCCTTCGAGTGTCAATATGCATATAAAGCCAAATTCCTTGAAGCATTATCTCAGTATTAGAGAAAAAATGATTTTGTTTAAAAGCTGATCTAAACTGCTTATCACCTGATAACCAGAGAACATGGCAAGTATATACAGCCAAGTTGTTGTACCTGTCGGTCAACAATTTTATCTCTGGCTATTCAACTGGTATAAGAAGTGCATCTGAAAATCAAAATGAGGTTAAAAGTCAATGGTCTCATAAAAAAGTACTCCCTCTGTTCCATTAGTGTTGGCACATTTCTTTTCTGCACTCGTTTTGTAAAAATGATAGTAATAAATAGTTAAAGTGGAGAAAGAGTAAAATAAGAGAAAGTATAATAAAGAGATCTTCATTATTCTTTCTCTTGCTTTACTCTCACTCCACTTTAACTAGAGAGTCTCTTCTACATTGTTCTCTCTCTTACTTCACTTTTACTCTACTTTGACTATTTATTATGATTTTTCCAAAATATGTGTGACAAACGAAAGGGGTCAGCTTTACTGTGAGGGAGTAATATATACTCAAACAAATAACATTTTAAAAAATTGAGACATTGGATCAAATATGATAAAAAAGTCATCTCAAAATATATCTTGGAAAGTTAGATAAGCTACCTAACAAAGACCAAAAGCATGTCTGCAAAAAAAATGTCCAAAGATTTATAACCCAAAAGAAGAATCTTCAAATTAAGGAACTAAGAGCAGTCTGGAAGTTCCTTCAGTATCTTTTTGCATTGGTGACACTCCAAATAACAAATTTTATGCAAACGCTTATTATGCAATGAGATAGTAAGTTAGTAACATCACAACATAATCACAGATATGCATGAGAACTGAATCCACGCAAACAGTAATTTCATTCAATCAGAATAGTAGGACACACAATGACAAAATAGATCAATCATAGGATATGTTACAGAATGCATACCTAGTGTCGGAGGTTTCGATGTAAAGTGAATGGAACCTAATGATGCGGATCCTGAAAAAGAAAGAAGTGCCATACAGCCAATCTGGATCCCATGTTGCTCCATATCACCAACAATTAGATGAAACAAAACAAGAATTTACTTGCTTAATTCGCCCACCAATAAGAATATGAGCACCTATATAAATCCAGAGCATGTAAATAACTTTTTGCATTACGAGACTTTGAACGTCAGTCACCTGAGTACGAGACATTCCATAAAAGATGTTTAAGGGGGGGGAGGTAAGGCAGACAAGATGCTGCACAGTTTAACATCCTAACACTAAAACATGGATTCTAAGAATAAATAATAAAACTGATAAATATTACTCCCTCTGTCCCTCATAATTTGTCACCATTTGACCCGACACGGGTTTTAAGAAATGTAGTAGAAAGTGGGTTGAAAAAGTTAGTGACGTGTGGGTCCTACTTATATATATTAGTTTTATAATAAAATGTGAGTGAGAATGAGTTGGTGGAATATGGAGGCCACTACCAAAAATGGAAAAAGTGAAAGGTGACAAATTTTTTTAGGGACGGACAAAATAGAAATAAGTGACAAATTTTCAGGGACGGAGGGAGTACTAATTTAGATAACAGATTATCCACGAACCGTGAAAAACCCATTCTTTGAGGACCATGGTTCCGATGTCCATGTGTTTGTCTCCCAGAGATGAAATGTTCCATCACTGCATCATAAAAGGCAACTCCAAATCGTTATTTGTTGGTAGCATACAGTGTATCTTCAAAAACTAAATGTGATGCAAATCAATTTAGATGGTAAATGGTAAATCACAGTACAATTATGCAGAAAAGAAATAATCTCCTGATGGAGACCACTTTAACAATGATATGCCTCCTAGGCCTCTTCGAAGAGGAGTGGCCAAACCTGTCGTTGAAAGGAAGAAATCAGACATAAGAAGAATGATATAAGCATGCGTGAAGTCTATAACTATGGTTCTACGATGCTTTCAAAACTTTTGCATTCTGCAGATTGTTTGTAATAGAGATTGATAAGAAGACATGTACCTAGTGAAACATCCCAAATGGTGAACGATGAACTCTCATATGAAGCTGAAGCTAAATATGTAAACTAAGTCAAGGATTATGCAGAATGTTGGATTCATATAAGTCAAGGATACATCGAATTATTTAGCAACTAATTATCACAGCCACTAGTATACAACAAAAAAATTAAGCAAAGAACGATTAGAATGGAGTACGAGTAGTTTAGAGTAGGTATCATTCGCTTGATCCTCCCCCAGGTGGTCTGCCGTAACTGCGTGGAAATTAAGCAAAATTTGAGAAGCAATGCGGAACCGAAATGATTATAAATGAAGTATGCAAAAATGAGGTACAGTGGGATTCGATGAGAAATTGTTACCTAGTTCCCTGTTGATTTCGCAAATGGTGACCGTGCCTGGCTGAGGAAAAGAAGGCATCGCGTCGAGAGGTGTGGTGTTGGCGTGACTGATGAGAGAGAGAGTAGGGTTTATAGCATTCGCAGTTTTTATATGAGGGTCGAGGGTCTAATATACGAATTCCGTAATAAGTAGTAATACAGTATTTGAGGGTTCGAATGTCTGAAAGAATAATACAGTATGAAAATTCATTTCCAATTATATATTCAGCCCTAACCTCTCTCTCTTCTTACCGTATTCTACACCTATACTGTATTTCGATGGCGGTGGACGAAGTAGATAAAGCGCGCGATGCAATCTTCCGAGACATCCGGAGACATTACAGCGAGTTCTGCCGATCGAAGAAAACCCTGATCACCGCTCACATCATCGATGGGTTGTGTTTTGAAATTTCCATCTTCTGTTATGCAGTTAAGCAATTTACTGTCGAATTCTGTTAATTGATGAAGGATTTTGTGAATTGCAGGAAGAAAGTAAGAAGGAGCTGAAAGAAGAAAAGGAGCATGGCGAGAAACTGAATGTGGTGTGAGCTTTCGGAAGCCTGCCCTTCTGAAGCAGCATATGCAGAGCCATTCATAGGAGGTCAGGTTTTCCTTGCGGTATACTTTCACATTTATTATTATATGTTGTGTTGTTGAATTGAGTTTTGATAAAGAGTGTTGCAAGTTAATCTATTGCTTCGTTTGGCTTAAAGTCTACCGATTGTGTTACTGCAGGATACAGGATTTGAGAATAATCTCCATTCTCTATTTATGTTCAATGTTCGTTTTTTCGGTGTATCTGGACCACTAAAAAAAACAACCTTTTGCAGATTGAAGTATGGCAGAACTACATTGCCATGATATATTTCTCAGCGTGAAGCATTGGATCTCATGCGAGAGGCAGAAAATGTTACCTTGAATGGATTACCAGGCAGGGGACTGCCTGCGAAGCTCCATCAAGTGTGCCTCAGTCACGCTTGCTATTCTGTGAGGTTTGGGGATTCTTTTGTTTCCGTGTTGGAGTAGATAAAAAACCCTTATATTGAAAGCTTCTATGGAAGTTCTGCACGATTATCTTCTGATAATAAGTATGTTCGTTCCAGAGGCCTTTTATTTGCCCATTGGACGACTGCCACTCCAGTTATAGAAGGAAAGATCACTTGGCCAGACACATGAAGCATGAAGGAAAACTGTTTGAATGTACTTTTGAGGGCTGCAAGCAGAATTTTACGTTACAGGGTAATATGACAAGGCATGTCAAGGAGTTCCATAATGAATCTGCTTCTGCTGAAGTTAAGCAACATGTCTGCTCAGAGCACGGGTGTGGGAAGGTCTTTAAATATCTCTCGAAATTGAAAAAGCATGAGGATTCTCATGGTACGTTACTGTTGTTTGATTCCTATGCAGTCAAGTTATATTTTGATGGTAACATATGTTATTCATTTGTTATGTTTGGGTTTGATGCAGTTAAGCTGGATTCGGTTGAGGCATTCTGCGCAGAACCGGACTGTATGAAATACTTTTCCAATGAGCAGTGCCTCAAGGAGCATATTCGGTCTTGCCATCAACACATTATGTGTGATCAATGTGGCACAAAGCAGCTAAAGAAAAACATCAAGCGTCACATGCGCATGCATAAAGAAGGGCCTTCCTTGGAGAGGATCAAATGTAGTTTCAAGGGCTGCATGCTAACATTTTCAAATGTAAGCCCCTTCCCTTCCAAAACCCATCTACTTGTAATGTGCCCCTCTTCCTTGAGCTCATCTTGTGAACAAAAAATTTTCATCAATATTAAACATGTCTCACTCCCTTCTGTTGTACAGACATCAAATCTCAATCAACATATACAGGCTGTGCACCTGGAACTAAAACCATTTGTCTGTGGCATGCCTGGTTGTCACGAGAGATTTGGGTTCAATCACGTGAGGAACAGGCACAAACAAACTGGGTGCCACATCTATACTCGCGTAAGAGCTCTTGCTTCTCGAGCCAATTAATAATCTTCATCATAAGCCAATTTTACAGCAGCATTAGACAATACCTTATCTCTGGATTATGATCTGTTTGTGTTCAGGGAAATTTTGAAGAATCTGATGAGTAAATCCGGTCAAGGCCAAGAGGCGGAAGGAAAAGGAAGTACCCGGTCATTGAGACACTGTTGCGTAAAAGGATCGTTCCGCCCAGTGAATCAGAGCTTGCCAGCAATGACGAGCATAATAACTCATCATGTTAATCCATTTGTTTAGGTGTATCTCCACGGTAGCTGACTCTCTTAAGGATCTTGGAATTAGGATAGGTTATTTGTGTATGATCCTATTGATCGCACGTAGTAGCATATAAAATGTTAATTAGTGAAGGTTTGGGCACAAAACATATGTATTGCTAAGATTTTGCCTAGTAGGTAGGTGCAATGGGTTTGTGTATATGCCTTTTGTTGGTGCAAAAGATCACAAAGCATACAGGAATATGAGAGAATATATTTCAATTGGATACAAATTAGGAAGGTCAGATTAGTTGAGAAAAAGGGCCCATTGCTATTTGCTGTAATAAACCACATGATGCTGAATTGAATATCAAAGTTCTATTTTAGCAAACACTCAAGGATATGTGTCCTTATGCTACTATAAGGCTAGAAGCAAACAAAAAAATATTCCAGAAAAATAGAACATTCAAGCAATTTCTGGTCAAGCTACTGCCACAATCTCATTCTCTGAGTCATTCCCCAGAATGTACCCAAACATGTATTATCACAGCAAGAATGTAATATATGTCAACATGGGTTTAAAATTTTCTACCACCGTTCCATTACAACAAATGACAGTGCAAGTATGTTACCCTCCACCTCCACCTTGGTTGTTGGCGGCGGCTGCTATCGTAGATATTTGAGCTGTTTCTTCAGCTATCGTTATGCTATTTAAACCTTTCGCAGTAGCATAAGTTTTCAAAGCATCTGTTGCACATATAACTCGGCACTGCATTGAGTGGTTTTTGATGCTATCGAACACCTGATCAACTTCTGCCTGAGTACTGACCTCCACTCTCCCAAGCGTTGTGATCTCCATACGCTTTTGGGTTAGCTTCTTCAGTGCAGTGTTCCGAGCCAACAATGTGACTTTGTGGCTCATTCTTGCCACAAAAAGGTCCCTTTCATAGTTTCTGATAGCTGTGGCATAGTTTTCGAGCTGGGTTTCGACGTCTGCACACTGCTGTGCTAGTCGTACGAGATCCATAGCATCAACCCTTGCAATAAAAACAGGTACTCCATAATTATAAACTATGATGAAGATCAAATACAAAACAGATTTTCCCTTACGCCTAAAAGCAATAAAATCAGTCAAAAAGGAATCCCAACAAAATTAATATAACAAGAATTTGTTCTAATTTCGTTTTTCCAGTCATTTTGTCAGAGCATAAAAAGGATCAATACGCTAACACCATCTCCTCGAAACTGAATTATGTCTTTTAAAAAGGGGGGAACAGAAAGAGTGGTTCGGTCAGAAGCCGATACCAAAGACTCAATCCAATGAATTCCATATAAGTAAGCCGAGTTCTTCCCTTGATAGAAGGACTCCAAAAAAGTGTGAAAACTCAAATCCACAAAACCTTAAATCAAGATTTGAACCCAACACATAAAAAATCCCTAATCAGCCTGTCACTAATGCTATTGTTAAAAAATTCGTTCAAAATAACAATAAAAAGAAAAAACCTTTTGCCTAATCAAGAAAATTAACATACTGCATAACACATACAAAGCCAATTCAACAAGAAATCACACAGGTAGAAAAAAAATATGCAGCTTCAAGCATGAACAATTCATGCAAGAAAACACCATCTGTGCTCACTCCTACGATTAATGAAATCATCATTACACAAAGCGGAACTTGTTAAGTTTCATTAATCCGGTCATTTCTATAGTTCTAATTTCGACTAGGGAAAAAATAGAGATGACAGAGATTGTTGTAAAATGCCATTCAAATTATATCAACATTTCCCGCCGTAACAAGAAAAAGAAAAATGAAAAAGAAAATGAAAGCTCATTGATTAAGAATTAGATTCTTACCTCGCCGATCGCTGACCTCGCCGATTCCTTCGCCGCAGTAGCCGCTGACAATTCCTACGCGCCGGTGAAGATTTCAACTCCGGAGCTGATTAATTACTGTGTTCGCGATTTAGAAGTTGTTGCTTTCTAATTTGGGGGCAAAATGATCCTTTAGTCCCAATTTATAGTATATAGTACTAATTTTGGATACCCTTTTATAAATAATTTTAGTTTCCAAAGAAAAGAGCATTTTATGAGTACATATTTCGTTTAATGATATATAGTCAATATTGATAGGCGCGCCAAAGGATTTGTATTTTTCTAACAATAATGATAATTTTTCATAACGAGTAATATATATATGAATGTTGATTATCTCAGGGAAAAATCAAACATGGCATACACATTATCATAACATTGACACAACAAAACTCATAGTCCAATTTTAATGTCATCTTAAACTACTCATTGATTAAATATTAAAACGTGCAAAACAGTTTGACTTTGATTGAGCATCCGCACACATACAATACTCAATTTCTGGCACAAACTCATCATACAATTTAAATTTGCAATTTTTATTTCTTTTAATATTCTCTAATTTTATGTATTTATTTAAATTTTAATATTTGCAAAATAAAAAATGAATGACTAAAATTTAAAATTTGCTAAACTAGAATTCAAAAATTATTTCAATACATATTTTATTTTAAATAAAATTTTACTCAAAATATCTAAAATCACTTAATGAAATAAAACTCCAATTGTTGTGAACTCAAATTTCGCCATTAGATCACGTTCGAGTTGGCCATAAATTCGTTCCTCATGGGTGGAACGAATATGTCGTTGAATTAATTTCAAAGTATAAATAAAATAACTGTAAAAAATTTGAGCAATAAAGATAAAGACCATCTTTAAAAAACTTAATTTAAAAGTATAACTAAATCAGCTGAAATAATAATATTCTTTAAATAAAATGAATCCAAAAATAATTTATACTTATAAGCAATACAGAAAATAGAAATACAAAAATTATATTATATTTTAAATAATATACTAATAAAAATGTAAAAACAATAGCAAAGGCCATATGCACGATGACACCAGTTTTGTGTGGATTAATAGTACTATAATTTTGATGATTCGTTTTAATAAAATTGACACAAGTTTTGTGTAAATTAATAGGAGTACTAATATATTGATGATTCGTTATAATAAAATTGATGTGTATTCATACTTATACAAACTTAATTTATAAAATTAATATATAGCGATAAATAGAAAATATCTTTTACGGCTTGACGATAAATTTTTACTATTATTCATTTTATTTCTATTATATTTAAATTTAAAAATTAATGAAATTTGGGAAAGTTGAACTTTATTATTTTTATATTAATGTATTTTTTATTATAAAAAATATCCACATGAAATGCAATAATTCTATTTCCATAAAATAAGATCTCTTTGTCAACTTCTTAACAGTGTATTAGAAAATGTATTATACAATGTATGAGGTGATCCTTCTACAATTTCTATCCCTGGCCTCAAAAAGGAAATAAATAAAAAGATTTTCATAATTTATTGGTAAATAATATACTAACATCACTAAAAGCGTTTCATAAAACTGTGTCACGTAGTTCATGTTGTGGATAGCGGGAACTCCGATTTGATTCGGAATACTACTCCCTCCGTCCGTGAATAGGAGTCTCATTCCATTCTGTCATGAGTTTTAATAAATGTTAAGAAAAGTGAGTATAAGAAAGTTAGTGGAATAGGGGTTTCACTTATATATATATTAGTTTTAAATGATATGTGAATGGAATGAGTTGATGGAATGTGAGGCCTTTTTACCATTTGTGGTAATTATAAACCGGGACTCTTATTCGCGGACGGACCAAAATGAGAAAACGGGACTCTTATTCGCGGACGGAGTGAGTAGGTAGTAGTTCGTTGTATTTTCATTTTGTCATTTATTTAATTCCTTATTTAACAAACTAGTAGGAGTATAAATACTCCAAAAAAATGGCTTGACATTTTTAATTCAATTAAAAATAGTTTTTGTTTTTGTAATATATACTAAATTGGAGTATAGTTTTAAAATTATTTATCATTATTGATGTCCTGACTAAAAATTTAATGATACAAATGAAAGTGTCATAGAAAACAAAAGATTTAAGATAACTTGTCACTAACTTAGGGACGCTTCTTTTGCATCTTAAATTGCTAACTTGCTAACTCATCAACGCGGTATATAAAAAATATCAACACGATGATATTAGAATGTCAACACAAATTTAGTTGATATACTTAGAGCATCTCCAATAGAGATAGGCCAGCCATAGGCCAGCCACTCTCTCTCCCTGCCACGTCAGCAACCACTCTCTCTCCACCTGCCACATCAGATTTAGGCCAGCCATAGGCCAGCCGCAAAAAAAATAAATAAAAAAACACTATATTTACGGAATTAAAATTTACGATTACGGAATAAAATTTACGAGACATTTACGGAAAAATTCATTCATTTCATAAAAAAAATTACAAATATTTTTTTAAAAAAATACATGATATTATTTAAAAAAAAGGGCTTCCACACACGAGCCCCGCTACCCTCTACTCCTCGCCGCCGCCGCCGCTGCCGCTGCCGCCACCCCCGGTATCCGAACCCCCGTCGGAACCCCCTAGCCGTGCCCTCGCCACGTCCAAATCAACTCGCATGCTCTCGAGCATCGAGTGGAGAAACTTCTTCTCCATGGGATCTGTGGCGGCCTTCCACTCTTGGAAGACCTTGTACATCTGCTCCCGCGTTTTGTTACGCGAATGGAGAGTGTAGTCGAGTGGGGCGGGTGGGAGGGTGGAAGACTGGACCTCCTGGGGCGATAGGGGGGATCCTCCCCTCGCAGCCCGTTGCGCCCGCTTGTGTCCAACCGGGCGAGGGCGACGAGCAAATGACGGAGTGGATGGAAACTCCTCAGCATCCGGGGGGAGGTCGTGAGATCCGCCGCTGCTGCCGCTGTAGGCGCCGGTATAGTTCAGTCTCTGCTTCTTCGGCCACCCAGCGGCGCACCCCGCCCGGAACTTCTCGGAGTCCTTCAAAATAAGATAGCACTCCCAGAACTGGAACTCCTTGTACTGCCCCGCCACGGGGAACTGACTCTCGGCTATCCTCCGGGCGTCGTCCTCGTTCTGCCCACTACCAAGCTGACGGAGGGCGTTGGCGTACAACGACGAGAAACGGCCGACCGCGGCCCTCATGCGCTCCCACCCCTTCCAGATCTCCTCCCCGCTGAAGTCCTTCCCGTGCGGGCAATAAGCCTTGTAGGCAGCTCTAATCTTCGCCCACATGTTGACGACCCGCTGGTCGTCACCAACCAGCGGATCGTCGCACACATCCAGCCACCCCCTGGCCACCCCGAGGTACTCATCCTCCGTCCACTTCCTCCGGGCGGCGGGGCCGGGGGTGTCGCTAGCAACGGGCTGCGACGACTGGCCGACCGCCTTCGCCTTCCCCTTCTTCTTCCTCGGCGCGGCCCGCCGGCGTGGAACCGGAGTGTCCGGATCCTCGAGATCGATCCCCATGTCCTGCAATGACAATAGGTCATCGCCAGTGAACTGCGTCTCCACCGGGGTCGACGTGTGAGACGAAGCCGTCAAAAAATCAAACGTGGGACGATATACCGTGTCCCCTCCCGGTGACCCGTGCACCCCCCTCTGCATCCCGGGATGCATACCGTGCTGCACCCCCCGTGCTTCATACCCATCATCTGCATCATCTGCTGCTGCTGATGGTACATCTGCTGCACCACCGGGGGCATACCCCCCCACCCCTGCCCTCCCGGCTGCCCGCCCAACTGGCCCCATCCAGATCCCACGGGTACCGTGGGAGTCTGGGAGCCGCTCGTCGCCGGACTGGACTCGTTGTTGTGGTCCATCGCTCGGTGTTGCTCTTATACAGAAATTTAGAGAGAGAGAAACTCGTAAAAACAAGTGGTGCAAATGAAAATGAAACTGAAATCGCGTATATATAGGGGTCGAAAAAAAAATTCGACCGTTGGTGCTGGCTGATCAGGTCGCTACAATAGCGGCCAGCGCGCGCTGACCGGCTAGAGGACGCCGATTTTTTCGCCGATTTCGGGCTGGCCTATTGCAATAGTTCGGCTAGCCGACCGGCTAGCCACGTCGATCGGCTAGCCGGTGGCTAGCCGCCTATTGGAGATGCTCTTATGTCTTTGTGTTGACTTTTAAAAATTGATGTCAACACAAAGGCATAACTACGTCGACTAAATTTGTGTTGACATTTTAATATCATCGTGTTGATATTTTTTATCTATTGCATTGATGAGTTAGCAACTGATCAACCTCTTAGATTAATTGTTAGTACACTTAGAAGAAATATTCATAAAAAGATTTACTATTCCATCAAACTATACATTAAAAGGTAGTACAGTAATTAAAATAGTTCATGATACAACTGTTAAATTCTCCAAAATTATGTCTTACATCGACTTGGTGAAGATCTCATCTAATCTATATAAGTGTGGATAACCCTTCCTCTTATGAGGTCTTTTAAGGGGTGAGTGACTCATTTCTAATATGGTATCAGAGCGGACCCAAGTCGATGATGGTTTTCTCTTTATCTCTTATCTACCTCACGAGTGGAAGACCAATGTCATTTCTGGCCCACATCGATGGTGGTTTCTCTTATCTCTTGCATTGTCTATCCACGTGATGGAAGACTGATGCCCTTTCCGGCCCACACGTGAGGGGGTGTGTTAAATTCTCCAAAATTCTGTCCCACATCGACTTGGTGAAGATCTCATCTAATCTATATAAGTGTGGATAACTCTCCCTCTTATAAGGCCTTTTAAGGGGGTGAATGACTCATTTCTAATAACAACCTCAAATTAAATCTCCAGATACTCAATTTAAAAGCAAAGCAAATTAAAAACAAAAATAATTGGATAGTAGTACTCTGCTGTTACGAACGAGGCCCTAAAAATATTTGTTGCAATCCTATTTACTACAGCACCAACTTATTGGTGCTATAATTCACACACGTCCCAACTTATTGGGTGACTCGAATTCCCTATCTACCGGTTGTAGGACAGTAGGGTAATGATATTACCACCTCGTGGTCCGAGTCATCTAGCTCGATCTAAAAGTTTCGACCTTTCACGGTGACAAAGTTTCGTTTTGCAGAGAAATGGGGTGATCCGTTTCTGAGCAAGCAAAATTTGTTGACGATGAATGATGAGTGCAAATTTACCTAATATCATTGGAATTAGATGAGTAAAATCTATTGATGAGTTCCCTCTGTCCGCCATTAGAAGTCTCATTCATGGCGTCACGGGTTTTAAAAAATGTTAAGAAAAGTGAGTGGAATAGGGGTCCCACTTGTATATATTAGTTTTAAATGAAATGTGAGTGGAATGAGTTAGTGGAAAGTGGAACCCTATTACTATCTATGGTAAAAGTGAATCGGAACTCTTATTCGTGGATGGACTAAAATGGAAAAATGGGAACTCCTAAGTAGTACTTACCTGTTATCCCAATCTGTGATGCAAGTCATCCTAACAAGTATCCCAGTTTGGACAGCAGTTCCCATTATCATCCCTACCCACACCCTAACCAATTCTATTACCAAATATGAAACATCCATGTTTCATCATTAACTCACTTATGTAATGCTAACTAATTAAGAAGAAGAAATGGTTAGTTATCTCTACTCACCTCAACCTGCAGCTTGAAGACATAACCAAGAATGACTCCCAAAGGCAAACCAATCAAGTAATATGAAGCCAGATTCACATATGACACAATGCCTTGTAGCCCAGTTCCATTAGCAACACCTGCATGCTTCACACAAAATTCATCTTCTTCCTCATATATTTGCATATTTCAAATCTTTGTGCTTAGCAGAGGGAGTGGGCTAGGCTTGCCTGAGAAAACCGGCTGAACGCTGTTCAGCAGCAGAGTAAACGCAAGCAGAGGAGACAGACGAGCAACCACCCCAGCCACTTCCTCACTATTGGTGAACGCGTAGGCTGTGTTCTCCCTAAACACCAAGAAACACACAAACAACACCAACCCAATGCTGAATGATGTCCCAACTGCCATCAAAATCGAGAACTTCACCGCCTTGACATCCCTCCTTCCCAGCTCGTTCGACACACGAACACTCGCTGCTGCCATGAACCCGAAGGCTACCATCAGTGCCCATCCACTGATGTTAATGCTGCATGAAATAACAGATCTATAGTCGCGTTAACGGATCTAACAAACGAGAACGAGAAAGAGAGACGAAGAAGTGTACCAGATAGAAAGAGCATCAATTGTGACCTCTGAATTACCCATGTTTCCAGCCAGTATAATTAGCAAAGTGTTGTAGCAGAATTCTAGGCTATGAATTCAAAAACACAAAAAATGTTAAAAAACCATCATCAAATAAATATCACAAAATTCTAGCAAAGCAGGATGTAAGTCTTAAGTCCTACCAGATCATCACACCAGATGATACAGAGAGCCTGATTGTTCGTCCAATATCCACGAATGCCAAGGCCGTGAACCCCTTCCACGTCTCTCTACAACCACCACATGTGATGTACACGATCTGGCCTACATTCGGTATCACATACGCCAAAACAGTAGACACCATCACACCAGTAACACCGAACCCCAACTTCACAGACAAAAGCCACGAGAAGAAGACATGTGCTAGCAACGACAGCACTGAATAAAACGAGAGGATAAAGTTCTTGCTCTGCGACTGCAGGAACGAGTTGCAGCTATACAGCACAGCGTACAAGAACGAGATAGCAATGAACCACAGAGCAAAATCCCCTTCCACATCAGCAATCCTGTGATCCTGGCCTAATACTTTTAAAATCAGGGCAGCAAATATAAACAGCAGTATCAGAAGGGTTGTGGCAACGAGCACGATGATCCATGATTGCTGAAGATATAAGCCGAGCTTGTGATACTGTTTGGCACCAAATGCTTGCCCGCACAGCGTTCCGACCCCATTAACCATGCCAAACTGCACAATGCATGATAATTTCACACATTTTTTATTGCCAAAGTTGTAAGTGTAGAGATGAGAGTACCTGAAAACCAAGGACAACTCGGAAGATCACGCTGAAGACAAGGGCGTATGCAGCGAGCTGCATAGAGCTGAAATGGCCTATAAAAGCTTGGCTGATTACATGTATTCCAAATGTTGAAAATGGAATTAAGATAGCTGGACATGCAACAACCCACAATTTCTTTGTCTCATTCCATATCTTATTCTTCAAAAACAACAAAGACTCTGCCTCGTGTTCTAGCAGATTTTGATGGATGCCGCCGCCTTCCATTTGATACTGATCTAACTCTTTCTGCAAAATAAAGGTGTTTTTGCTTTTCAGAATGAGGAAGTTGTAAGTGAAGCTTTAGATAAGACTTTAAGTGTGTAGTTTCTTTTTTCAAGTCATTTTGTGATTTCAAATTATACAAGATGAAAAACACTCTAGACTTGAAAATGAATCAGATTTCTTAAATTCATAATGCAATCAACAATGTCTGAAGCAACAACAAAAGGGTGGGCAGAATGGAAATAGAATTTTTCTTGGGATTTAGTTAGATTAAAGTAATTCTCCTCCAAGATTGGAATACAATTTTCCATGTTTCATTGTAATAACTAAGATGAAGAAATTGTTGTATAGATTCACCTGAATTCTTTCTTATTCTTCTTCAATGTATTCTTTTGCTGTTACTATTTATAAGCTATACAAATCTGGTTTTCAATTTTAGTGACATCTTTAAATATTGATTAAACGTATGAACATATAAGATCGTTTAAATTTGGTCCCACTTGCTCTATTTAACTAACCCAACTCAAATTAAGTGTGACACGAATTTAATTTCTATAATTAAAATAATTGGTACTATTATTAATTTTAGAGAGAACTACTACATTTTTAGTAATTGGACATTGCACTAATGTCACCCGCATCCATATTCTTTAAAAATATCACCAGACGTTTCTAGCTATAATTAAAATAATTGGTACTACTATTATTTTAGAGAGAATTACTACATTTTTAGTTATTGGACATTGCACTAGTGTCACTCACGATCCATATTCTTTAAAAATATCACCAGACGTTTCTAGCTAGATATTGATATACTCCCCCGTCCACAAAATATTATCCATGTTTGACTCAGCACGAGTTTTAAGAAATGTGAAGAAAAGTTAGCGGAATGTAGGCCCGACATTTATGTATTAGTTTTATATTCCCTCTGTCCGCCATTAGGAGTCTCATTCATGGGCGGCACGGGTTTTAAGAAATGTTAAGAAAAAGTGGTTGGAAAAAAGTTAGTGGAATAGGGTCCCACTTTTATATATTAGTTTTAAATGAAATGTAAGTGGAATGAGTTAGTGGAAGGTGAGACCTTATTACCATTTATAGTAAAAGTGAACCGGGACTCCTATTCGCAGACGGGCTAAGATGGAAAAACGGGACTCCTATTCGCGGACGGAGGGAGTAATAGTTTGTGAGTGTAATTAGTTAGTGGCAAGTGGGGTCCATTTACCAAAAAAGAAAAAAAAAAGGAAAGTGGACAACTTTTCACGGATAGACCGAAATGTCAAAACTGGACAACATTTCATGGGAGGGAGTCATGTCTTTGGAATAACTTTTGTATTTTTTTGGACCAAATTACCCTCCATGTTATAGGGTTATTTATTTCCTTTTTATGAGAGCAAGAATCGTCACCTTGGCTCATTCATTTTCCTTAAAGTATGTGTCATGACAAGCAATTCTTTATACATACCTTGACGACTTCTCTTTGGGAATGTAACAGAAATAAATGAACCAAGTGTTGTCGAAGTGGTAGCTCTCTCACGAAAAAGGTTATTAATTAAATAATTCTTATAGCATGAGGGTATTTTGATAAAAAAAGTTTGAAAACATGCAAAGTTCTTCCAGAGATATTATAACAATATGCAGGGACATCTGGTGATAGTTTATAAAGAATTATAGGCTAATAGTAATCGCGGACGGTATTAGTGCAATATCCATGGACTATTACTGTAATTCTCTCTTAATATTATAAGGTGGTGACATTATTCCAATGTTTTAATTTGTTTTTCAAATATTTACTGTTTATTGTTGGAAAAAGGAAGATGGTCGGCCTCATTAATATAGGAGAGTTCCTAGACAATTTAATACATGTAAAGTTCCTAGTAGAGTATGTTTCCAATACTCATTTATTGGTGTAATTTACAAGACTCTAGTTTCCCTATAAATACTAGGGAGATAAGCATATCAATACACACAATAATTACATCAGAAATATCTCTCTACTTCTATCTTCAACATGGCTTACCAATCTTGTTATATCTCTCTCAATTACCATCTTTAAGATGGTATCAGAGCATGATATAAAAGTGTGGGGACTCAGAGCAATGTCATCATAGTCCCAACCATACCCTTCTCGGCCTTTCTTTTATCATCCCTGCAAAACCAACAAAACCACCAAAATGTCATATTCTGACACAGAAAATTCAAAACCAATATCAACCAAAACCATGGCAGATTTCGCAGCACAATTTGCTGAATTCATGAAGTTCATGAATAAGTCTGGAAACAAATCAGAAAACTCCCCTAAACAGCCACAACCGCAACAGCAACTGGAGTCCTTGGGAGAAATCCACCTTGAAGAAAAGCTCAATGGGGATAATTATCCCATGTGGACTAATCTGGTGGAAAGAGCCATCGGAGGAAAGTGGCTGACTTCTCACATTGTTGGAGGTTCGACCCCCCCCCTCCGATGATCCCGGCTACTCAAAATGGCAGCAACGGGATCACTGCTGCTTTAGTTGGATCATCAAAAACCTTAAATCCAGTGGTGAATCAAGTATTACAATACAAGACAGCCAAGGACCTATGGGAAGGTCTGGCGGTCACATACGGGAGCGGAGCAGATCCATTTCAAGTTCACGACTTACACAGACAGGCAATGGCAATGAAGCAGAGGGAATTGAGTTTAGAAGCCCTCTGGAACAAATTCCAAGACTTGTGGATCTCAATTGATGCCAGAGATCCAAATCCCATGGAGAGCCCAAAGAGTATCGATAAATACAACAAAGTTACACAAATACACAGGCTTTATCAATTCGTATGGGCATTGGACGAAAAACATGACAAAATCAGGCGAGAGGTCTTAAATCAAGATCCCTTACCATCGGTCCAGAAGGCCTATGGAATGGTACGAAGAGAAGCCGTAAACGAGAAAGTGCTCAAACCAGAGGCCGACCCATCTGCAATTGCCTCTGGACTAGGGGCGTTTGAACGGGGTGGAATGAATCGACAAATCCTTCCACCGGCGACCAAACCCAACCGGAGACAAGAGGAAGAGGATAAAAGCAAGTTGATTTGCACACACTGTGGAGGAAAACGGCTCACACAAGAAACGTGTTTCCACATCCGTGGATATCCCAAGTGATACCAAGTGAGACAGGAAACCCAAACAGTGACCCACTAAATTGGCTACCTCTATGGGGAGAAACCATTTAGGGGGAGGATAGTCAGAGGGAAAACAACGACCAAACTAGCCAACCAGAGCCAAATCCTGCCACTGAAGTCAGTCAAACAGAGGAAGATAACAATAATACTGGGCTATCAGATTCCAAAGTACAATCCATGTCGCTCAGTGCCACACCCAACTATCATCCCCTTCTTGATATCATGTAACATGCAAAAACGAGGTTGCATCAGTAAAACTTGTGTTTTGGCAAAAAGTCATAGACATTCCTTCAAACTAAACAATACTAGAGAAAAATCTCCTTTTGCTTTAGTTCATTCTAATGTATGGGGTCCAGCCCCGGTTTCTGGGGGACAAGGTTTTCGATACTTTCTATTGTGTATTGATGATTTTTCTCGCATGACTTGGATTTATTTTTTAAAAACTAAATCAGAAGTGTATGAGAAATTCACCGAGTTCTACAATCTTGTTCAAACTCAGTACACCTCCAAAATTCAAATCCTTCGATCCGACAATGGGAGGGAATATGTGAACTCTAGAATGAAAACTTTCTTCACAGAGAACGGTATTATTCATCAAACATCTTGTGCATATACACCCGAACAGAATGGGGTAGCTGAGCGAAAAAACTGGTATATCCTTGAAATCACTCATGCACTTCTTATAGAGTCTAGCATACCTAAGTCTTTTTTGCCAGAAGCCATTGCAACAGCCGTTTACCTTCTCAACCGCCTTCCAACAGGTATCATAAACTTCAAAACTCCCTTAGAAGTCTTTTCTTCTCAGCACTCGATACCCTCTTCTCTCCATCTTGAACCCAAAATTTTTGGATGCACTGTTTTTGCTCACATTCCAAAACATGATCGGGATAAATTCTCACCTTGTGCTGTCAAATGTGTCTTCTTGGGGTATGGGACAAATCAAAAGGGATATCGATGCTATGACCCATCAGCAGATCGCATGTACGTTACTATGAACTGTGATTATGTTGAGAATGAATATTTTGTTAGGTTTTGTATACTGAAAAGCATGTTTCGAGCAAGTTTGCGTGAATAGAATCTTGCTTGTATACGTAAAACTCTACAATCCACTTTTAACCCGATTCAATATTATTCGGGCAGTTTCGCATGAATAGAATCACTATTATTATTACATTGTGTTTTCTTGTGCATTTATAAGATGTTTTATAAACATCTAAATGCATAAGAAGTAAACAAAGTCTAAGTTTTTTGCTTAGTAGACCGGTTGTGAGCGTCGTCCACTTTAAGGTAACACGGTCAGATCTATGCAATGCTTTGCAAAAGAAAAAGAAGAATTTCACAACCTAGATAGGCTTAGACTACCTATCGTGAAAGGTTGCAATGTCAGTCCGCATATTTCTAAGCCTTACTGAAATAAGATGACATTGGTGTGGTATAGCACTGAACGGATCTAACAAGCAAGACGTGTCTTTATGCTATCTACTGAAAGACTAGGTATTGATAAAATATATTTCTTAATCTACATATGTTAGCATTGAGCATACGGTATTGATTATGCACTACTTTGACTTATCAAATGGTGCGGGTTTTTCGTAACCCAATAATCCCGATATATTGGGTAGTGGTGATTAATATCTAGCGGTGCTAGGATTGCTATTATGTTGAATCGTGCGCGAGGTGAGTCTCGTTTGATAATTTCCTCAAGAGGAGCTCGAACAAGGTTTTATTATTTGGAAAACTGGCCAGTTGGAGTTTTATTACTCTATGAATAATAAATAAATATTTCTTGCTAAGTCCACTCTTGGAACTAATAAGATATTAATTAATTAAGTCCATAGCAGGCATTAATTAATTAATGGACATTTATATCTTAAGTGCGGGAAACAAATAATAGAAACAATGGAAACCCGGATTACTTGTAATTTCGGATTTGGATGGGGAGAGTTCAATATTAATTAGTAAAAAGCTAATTGGGGGAGCCCATATCCAAAACCTTCCTTAGATCCCTGTCTGGGCCCAAAAGAAACTTAATATAAATAGGAGAATAAAGGAGACGGAATTATTAATTATTTTCATTATGTAATTTTCGTTCCTTTCTCTACAAGGAGGACGAATTTTCTTTGGCTTTCTCCTCCGTGAGAATATCAGCTCCTCCTCCGTGAGGAATTTTTTGTCTTCTTTATTCGAGTCCTAGTATTTTGATAAGATCAGCCCATCCTGATATCGAGATACAGTTCGGGAACCAGAGAGAAGATCCGTGGTTTAGTATTGAAGATCATCACGTGGAGAAGGCGCAAGCAATCGTCAATTCTTTGGAGATTCAAATCGGTAACTCTAAACCGTAGTATTCATGTTTAGGATTTACTTTCTATGAGCATGAATTATTTGTGTTCTAGCATGCAATTATCTGTGTAACATGTGAATTGATTAATCGCATAATCGGTCAAATAGATCCTTATCTGATTTATTTGTTTTATACAAGTCTTCCGCTGTGCAAGGGGCACCAAACCCCAACATATTTCTATAGCCAATCTAGTGGTCAGGGGGAGAGTGAGACAGGAAACCCAAACAGTGACCCACTAAATTGGCTACCTCTATAGGGAGAAACCATTCAGGGGGAGGATAGTCAGAGGGAAAACAACGACCAAACTAGCCAACCAGAGCCAAATCCTGCCACTGAAGTCAGTCAAACAGAGGAAGATAACAATAATACTGGGCTATAAGATTCCAAAGTACAAGACATGTCACTCCAGGGTACTGCCACGCTATCTGACCAGTTCTTGAATCCTGAGGTAACGACTTCTGATCTCAATATTGGTCCTTTTTCTGAAACCACTAACAATAACAGGGAAATCAGAAGTGATAGCAGTGAACCACCTACAGAAAACGGGAATGACAAATTGCCCCACAGAAGCACACGGGGCATTCCTCCCCGAAGATACTCACCAGACTGGAAGGGCCGCAAATCAAAATATTCTGTGGCAAATCTTACTCAGGGTCATCTTACCGAAATGGCTAAGGCATTTGAGGCTGCAATCTATGAAGAAGAGGAAATTCCACAATCCTTCGAGGAGGTAATGAAACACAAACATTGGAGAGAAGCCATGAAAAAGGAAATTGATGTCTTGATAAAGAATGACACATGGGAGAAGTGTTATCTACCTCCGGGAAAGAAGCTAGTTGGATGTCGTTGGATCTTCACCATTAAAAGACGAGCAGATGGTTCAATCGAGAGATACAAGGCAAGATTGGTAGCTAAGGGATATACTCAGGTATATGGAGTTGACTACGAAGAGACGTTCTCTCCTGTGGCCAAATTAAATACAGTAAGGGCACTCCTGTCTGTAGCTGCATGTAAAGAGTGGCCATTATATCAGTTCGATGTAACAAATGCCTTCCTTCATGGAGAACTGGAGAAAAATAAAGAAGTCTACATAGAAGTTCCCCCAGGGTTCTATGAAGAATTTGGGAAAGGGCAGGTATGCAGATTAAAAAAAACCCTTTATGGGTTAAAACAGTCTCCGAGAGTATGGTTTGGAAGATTTTGCCAGGCAATGTTCAAACATGGCTTCGAACAAAGCCACTCAGACCACAATCTATTCCTAAAGAATAGGAACGGAAAAATGACATGTCTAATCATATATGTTGACGATATGATCATAACAGGAGACGATGCCGAAGAGATCCAAAATCTGAAGGAAAATATGTTCATGGAGTTCGAAATGAAGGACCTTGGAGCATTGAAATACTTTCTAGGGATTGAAGTGCTAAGATCCAAACACGGGATATTCCTAAGGCAGAAGAAATATGTACTATTTGACATGTTAGCCGAAACAGGTGTACTGGACTGTAAGCCCGCTGAAACTCCAATGGTGCCCAACCATGGGTTAAAGATTGTGGATGGAGCTAAGCCTACTGAAAGATACCAACGGCTTGTAGGAAAACTTATCTATCTTTCTCATACTCGGCCAGACATCACATATGCGGTGGGTGTTGTTAGTCAATTCATGCATCAGCCTCAAGAAGATCATATGAATGTTGTCATGAGAACTGTCAGCTATTTAAAGAGAACAGCTAGTTATGGGGTTTTCTTAGAAAAGAAAGAAGATCTGGAAATTGATGGGTACACCGATGCTGATTGGGCAAGCAATCCAGTTGATAGAAAATCCACTGGAGGGTATTTTACTTTTGTTGGAGGTAACCTTGTCACTTGGAGAAGCAAGAAGCAGAAAGTCGTGGCACTATCAAGTGCAGAAGCCGAATTTCGAGGAATTCGGAGTGGCCTTATGGAGATACTTTGGCTTAGAAGATTGTTAACAGAAATTGGTTTTCCACCTACGTGGAAAAGCCAACTTTTTTGTGACAACAAAGCAGCAATAAGCATTTCAGAGAATCCTGTTCAGCATGACAGAACGAAACATGTCGAAGTTGATCGACATTTCATCAAAGAAAAACTCGAAAGCGGCATCATCCAATTTCCATTCGTTCGATCCGAGGAACAACTCGCAGACATACTGACCAAGGCGTTGTGCCCGAAAATCTTCAAAGAATTTCTTGGTAAGTTAAGTATCAGCGATACCGTTACTCAACTTGAGGGGGGTATTGGAAAAAGGAAGATGGTCGGCCACATTAATATAGGAGAGTTCCTAGACAGTTTAATACATGTAAAGTTCCTAGTAGAATATGTTTCCAATACTCATTTATTGGTGTAATTTACAAGACTCTAATTTCCCTATAAATACTAGGGAGATTAGCATATCAATACACACAACAATTATATCATAAATATCTCTCTACTTCTATCTTCAACATAGCTTACCAATCTTGTTATACCTCTCTCTCTATTACCATCTTTAAGATGAAGATACTACCTCAAAATTGGTTTTCATCCTAGTTATATAAAAAGTAAAACGATATTACAAAAATAAGAGTAAAGCAATATTTATCCTGAAAAGTAATCGATACATGGATACAAATAATAGCCGCTAAACATAATTCATCAGTTTGACTATTTTTAGAACCTGTCACATGGCCTGTATTATTATTAATTTCTAAAATCTAATTAAGTATTGTTACATGCGCTTCAAGCAAGCAACTTTCTTTCCCCTCCTTTGACTTCGTACATATTAAATTTGTCAAATAAAAATTAATTGGCCATGCATATGATCATTTTTTTTTCAAAATATGCTCTCTGTGAATTTTGACTTAGGCTATAGATATATGAAATCTAGGGTTTCCAAAACCAAATCAATGAGGAGCATATATTGTTTAAATTATATGATTGTCGTGTAAGAAACTCTCCTCTCCTCCTTTTGACCGTCGTACAAATTAATTTTTTAAGAAGAGTGAACCACGTAAATGGTACCTGATCTTTCACTTTCGTACATAAATAGTACCGATTTTTATTTTATATCGTTTTTGGTATCTCATGACAAAAATAACCCTAGGTACTAAAGATGTGATTTTTTTGTTATGAAGGATATTTTGGAAATTTTAATTAAATAAAACCAAATATGTGATTTTTTTTTCTTCTTTTTATATTTCTTTTTTTCTTCTTTAGTTTATTCTTCATTCTTTTTTCTTCATTTTCTTCTTTATCTTCCTTTCTTCTTTCTTTTTTTTTCCTTAGTTTATGTTTCCTCTTTTTTCTTTTCTCTTCTTTTTCTTCTTTCTTTTTAGTGTTTTATACATAAATCTAATTGCATTCATAATATAAATCAATAACAAAACACCTAATTAACTTAATTATTTAAAGTAATTAAATCAATTGAATATTTTTAATTAAATTATTTATACTCATTTTAGGGTTGAAACACCTAACTAAAAGTATTCAACTCTTTATTATTATGAATACAATTCACAATTTTAAATTTTGATTAAGACTATATTGATTATTTATTAATTTAATATAAAATAATTATTATTATTTAGTACTATTTTTTAGTATTATAACAATAATATTATTAGAATAATTAAATAAAATTATAACTATAATTATAATTAAATATATTTAAATTATATTAAAAATAATATAATTATAAATTATAACATCAAAATAATAATATTAATAATAATAGTATAAAGAGTGAGGAGAATGAGAGAATGTATTATAATATTACTTTTGGTACTAGTTTTGTCAATGCCAAAAATACCCTTTATGACATAAATGGAAAAATGAATTTGTTTAGAATCAAATACCAAAAATGTGATTAATGGGTACTAAAAACGATATAAAATAAAGATCAGATATCATTTATGTAATATCCCTAATTCGAAATTTGTATTATTATTATAAAAAGTAATACAAAGTATCGGATAATTTTAGAATAATCAATATAATTAGTTATCCGAGATTTTGTTTACAAATAAATATAATTGTATGTTACATGTATTTGTGTTATCTTAAATAGTAGTCATATATGCATGTGTAATAAATGTAAAGGTGTGCATGGAAGTATATTTTTGTGTGCATGCAAATATGTAATGATATAGAATTAACTTATATAATAAAAGGGGAGTGTTATATTGCTAACTCAATGCTTAATTGCTAACTATAATTCAATAATAGCCATTAGATATTTAAATTAAAGGTCTAGATCATTAACTACAAAATGTCAATACGATCAACAAAAAACGTCAATAAGGCTATATAATTAATTCCAATAAAAATCAATAGGGGTATTAATGTCAAGTTAGTTATAATTAACTTTTAAAAGAAATTCCAAAACTTTAAATTCATATAACATGTATCAAATTAAAGATAATTTTATAAGGATTCCAACGATATACTACATGCATATGTTCCGACGTCAAAATTTGAAAAAAAAATTTAGAATTTTCGTATTTTTCGAAAGCATTGTGTTGATATTTTCGAAACACTATATTGACATTTTCAAAGCATTGTGTTGATATTTTCGAAGCACTATATTGACATTTTCATCCAAAACCCTAATTTGGCGTTGTTTTTAATTTTTTCCGATTTAATTAATAAAAACGCAAATTACACATGGCAAATTGTAGACCACACATTTTTTAAAATCATGTGGCCTTGAATTAGTTGTAGTTAGCAATTAAATGATGAGTTAGCAATTGATCACTCCCCTATAATAAAATATGTTAAATGCTTCTATATGCATATAATTGTATACACGTGTGTATTTGCATGAAAAAGGTTAGTCACCCAATTTTATAAGTAGGTTTTATAATATACCTATACGTGTACATCATATAAAAACGTGTACACAATATTGGGTATTTCATGAAAAGCGTGAAAAATTATCACGGCCAATAAGTCGGTTAAACATATATATTGTATAGAATTATGTCTCATATATTGCAAGAGAAAGGAGAGGGAAAAAAGAAAAAGAAAAAGGAAAAGAAGGAGAATTGTAGAAAAAGAAATATATAGGAATCTGGCTCAAGAGGTAAAAGGTGAGGATCGATAATTAAATATGGAAAACATAATTAAAAGTGCAGTTAGATTATATTTTGTATCCAGGGGTATAAATCATACTTTTAGTTGTATATGTGTTATATTGATGATCCCAATATGTTAGATTGGGGTGAATATTTTGATTACATGGTGGAATATGATATGGAAATATGATTGAATCAGGGATGTATTTATATATTTGATAGCATATGATGTGGATATGTGATTTGTGCGATGAATATGTTTAATATATGGTATTGGAATTATTCGGTAAAAAAATGACATAGATATATGATTAATGCAATGGATATAATTCTTTTACTTATGATTTGAAAGTATATGAATCATATGATTAAAGAGGATCTGTGACGGTCTTGCCCTGGATCTGGAATTACAGAGGGACCTATAAGAGTCCAAATACAGAGGGACCTATATGAGTCCAAATACAGAGGGACCTTCGGGTCATAGAGGAATCCCGGGCAGATACTAGACTTGATTTGTCACAGAATAATAAATTGATCAGAGAGGCATATGCATATGGAAATGAAATTATTTATGATACATGCTTTGTATTGTGTATGATTATATAATGAAGAGAGAGAGTAAAGTAAGAGAAAGGAAAAAGTAGAGGTGGTGTTGTTTTTATTTTTATGAATTTTGTTTATGGAACAGAAAGAATTTTTGTTTATTACAAATGTATACGTCAGAGGGTTGGGGTGTGACAATTTATGTGCGAAAGTGAAAGATAGGTACCGTTTACGTAGTTCACTCTTTTATTTAAATATATTGTTGGTATTCATTTGTTGGAAATTGAATTCGTTAAAAATTATAGTCTCAAATTAATTCAGTCATAAAATATTTGACAAGATTTATAAATCAAGATTAATTATCCTTTCCATTATTTAAAATTGAATACCCTCTTCAGTCCACAACTTTTAGAAGTGTATATGGCATTTACTTCACATTGCCGCTTTGTCAATATGGTGCAATATTTTTTATATCAATTTCAAATGTATAAATAGAGGTAAATGTTGTTTTATTCATTGGCTTCTTTTATGTTCAAAGAGATAAATATAAAATATAAATCGAAGTTTTAACTTTTAAAAATTTATGTACAATTATTTGTTAGAAACAGTATGTGATTTGTGTGGAAGATTGAGAGAGATTATTGGGAAAAGAAGAAGTATTATTCAATCCCTTTTGGAAGAAGATACAAGTGAGAAGACGAAACAATTATGCTAACTAAAACAAAAACAGAATAGTCTATTTTAGTCAACATCTGCTGATCCTACGGCTAAGATTATATCTCAATATTACTTGAGATCTAACGGTTGCTTCCAAGTAATGAATGAGATATTCAGCTTCTTTCTCATAAAACTCTTCCTCCAGCTAATGATCTGATCACATCTTCAGCTCAAAACAACAATCCTCCACCTTGATCGATCATTTGCTGTCAGAATCCAGTTTGCACAAGTTAATCAACTTCATGCAAGTTTCAAGCTTTCCCTTTTGCAGAGGCTTAGTTAACATATCAGCCGGATTTTCCGAGGTGTGGACCTTGAACACTTCAACCTCCTTTTCTTCGATCTTTTCTCTTATAAAATGCAACCGCACATCAATGTGCTTGCTCCTCTCGTGGTACACTTGATGTTTAGCCAAGCAAAGTGCGCTGTTATTGTCACAACCGATAGCCACAGTTTCCTGCTTCACATCAAAATCATTCAAGATCCCCTTCAACCAATAACTTTCCTTCACCGCTGCTGTAAGAGCCATGAACTCAGCTTCAGTTGTAGATAGTGCAACCACACTCTGCAGACTCGACTTCCAACTGACAACTGATCCATAAAGTGTAAACACATAACCTGACTGAGATCTGCGGTTGTCTATGTTACCTGCAAAATCTGAGTCAGAGAAACCTCTCAATGCATCTCCTTTATGCTGCTCATTTCCCTTGAACAGAATCCCACAATTTGCAGCACCCTTGAGATACCTTAGCAACCACTTCAAGGCAGACCAATGCTCCTTTCCATGGTTTGACATAAATCTGCTAGTTACTGACACTGCTTGAGCAATATCTGGCCGTGTGCTTATCATAGCATACATCACACTGCCAATAATATTTGCATAAGGAATTCTCTGCATCTCCTGTTCCTCAGCTGCATTCTTTGGACATTGTTCAACTGACAATTTGTAATGCTGACCCATAGGCATTCCAACTTCCTTTATGTCACTCATCTTGAACTTTGAGAGTATCCTAGAAACATAATCAGATTGATTAAGCCATATATATCCCCTTTCTCTATCTCTGATTATTGTCATCCCCAGAATTCTCCTTGCTGGCCCAAGGTCTTTCATATCAAAAGCTGCACTCAGATCATCTTTAACTTTCTGTACTGCCTCCTTTGATATCCCAGCCACCAACATATCGTCTACATAGAGCAAAAGGTATGCCACAGCAGCTCCACCTTCTTTCTTAACATACACACACTCATCAAATTTTGATCTGGAAAAACCACTATTAAGCATATGCATATTAAACTTTCTATGCCACTGCCTACTTGCCTGCTTGAGCCCATATATGCTTCTCTTTAACAAGCATACTTTATCTTCATGCCCTGGTCTTGAGAAGCCCTCAGGTTGAGCCATATAGATGGTTTCCTCTAGGTCTCCATGTAGAAATGCAGTTTTAACATCTAACTGCTCTAACTCCCAATCTATCTTAGCCACAATTGCTAACAAGATTCTGATCAATGAATGCTTCACAACAGGTGAAAAAACCTCATTAAAATCCACACCTTGCTCTTGAGTGAAGCCTCGGGCAACAAGCCTAGCTTTAAATCTGACACTTTCAGCATTCTGACCTTCTATTTTCTTTTTGAACACCCACTTACAGCTCACTACCCTTCTGCCTGGAGCTCTTTCAACTAGAACCCAAGTACCATTTTTGAGCAATGATTCGATTTCCTCTATCATAGCCTTCATCCATTTGTCTTTCTCTTTAGATTGCATAGCCTCTTTGTATGATGAGGGCTCTGCAAAATCCACTTCTTCAGCCACAAATAGAGCAAAATAGAGCATCTCACAATCTGAAAACTTAGCTGGTGGTTTGGAGACTCTTCTGACTCTATCTCTGGCCAACATGTAATCACTAAGATCCTCTGGTGCATCAGTCTGATGGCTAGGTGAGCTAACTGGTTTATCAGCTATTGTTTCCTGATGCTCCTTTTCAGATTCTTGAACCTCCACCTCAATTTCAGAGGCATTGCTCTCTCTTATAGGAACATTATTTGTTGACTTAAATGGCAGATCTTTCTCCCAGAAAATCACATCTCTATTTATCAACACCTTCTCATTTCCAGGTTCAATGCACCATAACCTATACCCCTTAACACCGGATTGATAGCCCAACATCACACATCTCAAAGCCCTTGCCTCTAATTTTCCTTGTTTGACATGCGCAAAGGCCTTGCAACCAAAAGTTCTCAATCTGGAATAATCAGCATGATTCCCATACCACAAGAAATCTGGTGTATTTCCATCAACACTGGAAGATGGACACTTATTTATTAGCCTTGCTGCAGTAGCTGCTGCCTCTGCCCAAAACCTTTTCTCCATTCCAGAAGCCAAGAGCATACACCTCACTCTCTCCATAATGGTCCTATTGGCCCTTTCAGCCACCCCATTTTGTTGGGGATTCAATGGGACAGTTCGATGCCTTTTAATCCCTTTAGTTTTGCAAAACTCATCGAACTCATTGGACAGGAACTCAAGTCCATTATCGGTCCTTATCTCAACTTCCTTGATCACACCCATTTTCACCAACTCCTTGATGCTGCCATCAGCTGGGTGACCAAGTCTCGTGTGCCATAATCTGAAATCATCCTCAGTCACAGAGTGTAGTTCATTTTGGCCCTTTATAGCAGAAGCCTTCATATAATAGAGACTGCCTTTTCTTTCTGCTTGCAGTAGTGTTTTCCCTCCTCTGCTAACAACCATCTTGCCCTGAGCAGTGACAATCATGCACCCTTTCTTCTCAAGCACACCCAATGAAATCAGATTTCTTTTAACATCTGGGATATACCTTACTTCATTTAGAAGTCTTACACTCCCATCTTCTAACTTCATCCTCACGGTGCCTATCCCTTTTACACAGCAAACTTGGTCGTTGCCCAGGACCACAGAACCAACAGTCTCATAGATCTCCTCAAACCAGCCCAATGTAGAAGTCATGTGAAAACTAGCCCCTGAATCCATGATCCAGTGACCCCAATCACCACTTTCCATCACATTCAAGGCCTCAGGGATTTCATTATCCTCTATGCATTCTGCCGAATTAACAGCCTTACCTCCTTCATTAGCTTGCTTTCGTTTCCACGCAAAGCAATCTTTCTTCAAGTGCCCCGACTTCTTGCACCAGTGACACGAGCGTGTTTCTTTCTTGTCACTTGCCGAGCCCTGCCATTTTCTTGATCCTTCTTCCCAAATTTTTTCTTGAATTTCTTTACACTCAAGCTCTCAGCCATGGAATCCCCTGCATTCATCCCTTCTTTCTGCAATTCCTTGGCCCTCATAGCTGACTGAACTTCAAGAAGAGTGATCGATTTGTCACGACCATACAGAATCGCATCACGCATCTGATCATAAGACTTTGGGAGTGCATTCAATATAAGAATCTGTTAGAATTTTTGGGCTTCCACATGACTAATTTAATGTGTATGGCTATCTTTCAGTTGCCCAATTAAAGTGATCCAATAAAGATTAAAGTTTGGGCTAAAGTGTATTTAATTGTTATGGAAATAAGTGTAGATACCATAAAGTGATTTTCTATTTGATGAGGGACCGAATAGAAAATAAAGGGGTTTATATTTAATATAAATATAAGCTAGGGTTATGGTCCCCAGACGTCAGAAGAACGTTCAATATCTCTGTATTCTCTCGGCAGACTATTGTGAAGGACGTCTCTGATCGTTTGGAAGATCCATAGCCGCTGCAAAGCAATTCCGCCTTTAATTCGTTATGGATCAAGGTACGCTTCCGCTTTACAGTTTATGCTCCTTCTCCGTTGTTCTTGGTTAATCATCATAGAGAGCTTTTAAGTAATTGTTCACTCAATTATTCCAACAGAATCGCCTTGTCCTCATCTTCCAACGAAACGTCGATGTTTTCAAGGTCATCGATCGCCTTGTTGAAATCCTCCATCTGCTCCAATATTCCTTTCTCCTCCGTGAATCTGTAGGAATATAGTCGTTGCTTCATGAACAGACGATTTGCAAGCGATTTCGTCATATACAGATCCTCCAATTTCTTCAAGATGCTAGCCGCACTTTTTTCTTTCGACACCTCTCTCAACACTTTATCTCCTAGGCATAGCACAACAGCACTGTGAGCTTTAGCCTCAATTTCCTCCTTCTTTTGTCGACTTTTCTCGTCAAGAACCTCCTTCTCCTTCGCTTCATCGCTCTCGGATGCCAACGCCGATGAAAGCCCTTGTTGGATCAACATAGCTCGCATTTTCATCCTCCAAAGGCCGAAGTCGTTCTTGCCCGTGAATTTCTCAGCTTCGAAACGAGAAGCCATCTTTAATCGTGGATCCGATTCCGCAATTCGAACTCGATTAACCTTGCGTCGGCGATTTCCCTCGGACGGCGCCAACTGTTAGAAACAGTATGTGATTTGTGTGGAAGATTGAGAGAGATTATTGGGAAAAGAAGAAGTATTATTCAATCCCTTTTGGAAGAAGATACAAGTGAGAAGACGAAACAATTATGCTAACTAAAACAAAAACAGA
>NC_062967.1:5297922-5412960 GCF_023119035.1 Salvia hispanica | reverse complement strand
TGCAGGCTGATTTGGTTGAAGAGGTCTGGAACCGTAGAGGAGGGGGCGCAGCGTGATAGAGGTTCTCTTTATTGTTCGCGTTGTATCGAAAATTTTCGTTGTGTAATTTTTCCTTTTATTATAATACAACGAAAATTTTGTTATAATTTAGTTTAGTTTAATTATTTCTATGTAATTTAATAATTATATGCAAATAATTTTTATTTTAGCTAAATTAAAATATATCAAAAAAGTTAAGAAAATAATTTTAATTGGTGGCCCGGAGGGCCACCATTGTGGTGGCCAAGTTTTGAGGGCGAGGGCCAAGTTTGTTGGGCATGCCCAAGAAATGGTGGCTTGGGCATGCCCAAGAGGGCCACCATTGTGAAGAAAATAATTTTAATTGGTGGCTCGGAGGGCCACCATTGTGGTGGCCAAGTTTTGAGGGCAAGGGCCAAGTTTGTTGGGCATGCCCAAGAAATGGTGGCTTGGGCATGCCCAAGAGGGCCACCATTGTGGATGCCGTAGATGTTATTTTAGGCGGCATTCTTGATAAACTAATTATTTATTTATTATTACTCTGAGTATTAAAAATAATACTATTACGTGTGACTATTTTATAGTCTATACAATAGTACGTACCATCATTGCATCCTTAATATTACTACATACATATACATCATTACAAACACAACCTGAAAATTAATTATTACAGCAATCTAGCTAGTTCACAATAATGTACAGAGCTTAGTTTATGACACCCAATTATTTGAATACATAAACTTCGTATAAAATATACTTCGTGTCACATGTATAGTTTAAAATTAAATAAATCAGCGTTACAAAAATCAGATCTCATCTTTTTATTTATTCGACCGTTGAAAATTTAAAGCTGCATCCCCCCAACTTTTCTACCTCTTCTTTGTTGACTTCAATGTCCAAAAATCAATAAAATAAAAGAAAAAGAAGCTCTGCCACGTCGGACGGTCCCACTCACCCAATCTGACCGTTTCAGCTCAAACAACAGCCGTAGATTCACTCTCATCAAACACTCGACCGTTACATTCAAATTCTCTCATTAATAAAGAAGATAACAATTCATGTTCAAAAAAACAACTACAAATTTCCACATCCAAAAATTCAAAAACCAAAAAGAAAATGCTTCAAATTTTTGAACCCTAGCTAGCTGCGATCAAATCCACATTCCTCTCTTCTTCAATCGATTCATCAATCCGTTGAATTATCTCGAAAATGATGAAACCAAATTCTCCGACGTCGTCCCCGGTGACGATCACGGTTACTTCCACCGACGGATCTCGCAGCGCCGGACTGACAAGCCCCAAGCTCCGCCGCCAATCGATCTCGAACAACAACAACAACGCCTCCCCGCTCTCCGATAACCGCCGCTACAGCTCCGGAGGCCGCCGCCTGGCCTTCTCGAAGGAATCAGCCGACGAATTCGTCGCCTACACGGTCCAAATCCCGTCGACGCCGGAGCATCGCCCCCTCACCGACTCCCCCCCTCTCTGCTCCGGCAAAAATTCTTTCATCAAGGACGCGATCTTCACCGGCGGATTCAATTCCGTCACGAAGGCGCACATGAGGAAAAGCTCCGACGGAATTCCTTCGGCGACGAAGTCGAAATCGGTGTGCGGAATGGACGGCTGCGACGAGAAAGCAGCGGGAGGGAGCTTCAAGAGCTACTGCGACTGTGGATTCACCATCTGCCGCGATTGCTACTTGGATTGCGGCGGCCATTGCCCCGGCTGCAAGGAGCTCTATAAAGGCGAATCCGAGGAGGAGGCCGAGGCCGAAGACGAGGAAGAGGAGGATCAGGCGAATCCGCTGCCGGAGTGGGGGAAAGGAGCTAGATTAGACAAAAACCTCTCTGTTGTGCAGTCTTTCAAAAACACTAACCACGATTTCGATCACACGCGTTGGCTCTTCGAAACGAAGGGGACTTATGGCTATGGAAATGCTCTGTGGCCTTCAAATGGCTACGAATTTGGAAGAGGAAATGGTAACAGATATGAAACCCCTCCTGATTTCACAGATAAAAGAAACAGACCTTTAACTAGAAAAGTTGCAATTTCTGCAGCAATTCTCAGTCCTTACAGGTATTTTACACATTGATTTGATGATGTTGAAAAAAGATGCTAATTGTTTGTTAATCCTGATTTGAAATTTGAAAAATGCAGATTGTTGATTGCTATTCGTTTAATCGTCCTTGCTTGCTTCCTCACATGGCGGATTATGCATCCCAACCGCCAAGCAATCTGGCTATGGCTAATGTCGGTTATCTGCGAAATCTGGTTCGCCTTCTCATGGCTGCTCGACCAGCTCCCGAAGCTCTGCCCGGTGAAAAGAGTCACCGATCTCGCCGTGCTAAAAGACCGGTTCGAGTCGTCGGAGCCTAATCTCCGAAACCCGAAGAAGTTCTCCGATCTACCGGGGATCGACGTGTTCGTCTCCACGGCCGACGCTGATAAAGAGCCGCCTCTCGTGACTGCCAACACGATCCTATCCATCCTCGCGGTTGATTACCCTGTTGAGAAAGTTGCTTGCTACTTGTCCGACGACGGCGGGTCGCTGGTCACGTTTGAGGCTGTGGCGGAGGCGGCGAGCTTTGCGAGGATTTGGGTTCCGTTCTGCCGGAAGCATAAGATTGAGCCGAGGAATCCGGAGGCGTATTTTGGGCAGAAGAGGGATCCGTTGAAGAATAAGGTGAGGCTGGATTTTGTGAGGGATAGGAGGAGGGTGAAGAGGGAGTATGATGAGTTTAAAGTGAGGATCAATGCGTTGCCGGAGACGATAAGGCGGAGGTCGGACGCCTACAACGCGCAGGCGGAGTTGAGGGCGAAGAAGAAGGAGGTTGAGCTCGGGGAGGGCGGTCTTCCTGAGGCTGTCAAGGTCCCGAAGGCGACTTGGATGGCCGACGGGAGCCATTGGCACGGGGCATGGCCTTCGGCCGAGGACGGCCATTCCAGAGGCGATCATGAGGGCATCATACAGGTAACTACTACTCTTATACTAATTGCTAGTTCAAGTTCAAATTGTTTTTTGATGCAATTATGTTGTTGTATCAAATACTAATACTCTTGTAGAACTAGTTGTTTTTCTACAGTAGTACTAATTGTTAGTCCGAGTTCAACATGTGCTTTGAATCTGATGTTTTGATTTTGTTGTTGTTGTTATAGATTATGCTTGTTCCGGCTAGTCCAGAGCAGCAATTCGGGCAAGAGGCCGACGACGAGAACCTCATCGACACGACGGACGTGGACATCCGGACGCCAATGCTAGTCTACGTCTCCCGCGAGAAGCGGCCAGGGTTCGACCACAACAAGAAAGCTGGTGCCATGAATGCATTAGTCCGCGCTAGCGCCATCATGTCGAACGGGGCCTTCATCCTCAACCTCGACTGCGACCACTACGTCTACAACTCGACCGCCATCCGCGAAGGCATGTGCTTCATGCTCGACCGGGGCGGCGACAAGATATGCTACGTCCAGTTCCCCCAGCGATTCGAAGGCATCGACCCCAACGACCGCTACGCCAACCACAACACGGTCTTCTTCGACGTCAGCATGCGCGCCCTCGACGGCCTCCAGGGCCCCATGTACGTCGGCACTGGCTGCATCTTCCGCCGCATCGCCTTATACGGCTTCAGCCCACCCCGCGCCACCGAGCACCTCGGCTGGTTCGGCCGCCGCAAGCATCGCAAGCAACTCCTCCGCAACAAAAACAAAGACCAGCCAGACAATGAGGAAAATGAAATACTCATCCCCATAAACAGCAACGGCGAAAACGACAACGACGAAGCCACAAGAAGCTCCCTTTCAAAACAATTCGGAAACTCAACCACTCTAATCGACTCGATCGGAGTGGCCGAGTTCGGCGGGAGGCTCATCCACGAGCTCCGAGGCAAAGGCTGCCTTGGACGCCCGTCTGGCTCTCTCGCAGTGCAGCGAGAGCCGTTAGACGCGTCAGCGCTGGCGGAGGCCGTCAGCGTGATCACGTGCTTCTACGAGGATAAAACAGAGTGGGGGAAGAGAGTAGGCTGGATCTACGGTTCGGTGACAGAAGACGTCGTGACAGGATACAGAATGCACAACCGAGGATGGCGCTCAGTCTACTGTGTCACCAAGCGCGACGCCTTCCGCGGAACCGCTCCGATCAACCTCACCGACAGGCTAATCCAAGTCCTCCGGTGGGCAACCGGCTCGGTCGAGATCTTCTTCTCACGAAACAACGCGATTTTCGCGTCTCCTCGGATGAAATTCCTCCAGCGGATCGCCTACTTCAACGTCGGAATATATCCTTTCACCTCAATTTTCCTCCTAGTCTACTGCCTCCTTCCGGCGCTCTCGCTCTTCTCCGGCGAATTCATCGTTGCGACGCTCGATGTCACGTTTCTAGCGATGCTATTGACGATCACGGTGACACTGTGTCTACTTGCCTTGTTAGAAATCCGATGGTCGGGGATAACGCTGCACGACTGGTGGCGGAACGAGCAGTTCTGGCTGATCGGAGGGACGAGCGCGCATCCGGCGGCGGTGGTGCAGGGTCTGCTGAAGGTGATCGCGGGGATCGAGATCTCGTTCACGCTGACGTCGAAGTCGGGGGTGGCGGAGGACGGGGAGGAGGAGTTTGCGGAGCTGTATGAGTTCCGGTGGACGACGCTGATGGTGCCGCCGATGACGATTATTATGTTCAATGCGATAGCGGTGGCGGTGGCGGTGTCGAGGACGGTGTATAGCCCGTTCCCGCAGTGGAGCAGGCTGGTGGGGGGAGTGTTTTTCAGCTTTTGGGTGCTGTCGCATTTGTATCCGTTTGCCAAGGGGATGATGGGGAAGAAGGGGAAGATACCGACGATTGTGTATCTGTGGTCGGGGTTGGTATGCATTGTGATTTCGTTGCTCACGGTTTATGTGTATCCGCCTGCGGGGAGTTTTCAGATGCGGTGATGGATGGATGGATGGATGAAGATAGTTGTTAGTTGGTTTCTGTTGTGTGTTTGTGGAAATGAAGTTATGCTTTAACTTCGTTTTAGTTTGTTTCTTTTATTAAAAAAAACTATTGTTTGTAGTTTTTGTGGAGATTGGTGTATCAGTTTGAAAGATTTGTGAAGAAATGAAAGTGAAAATTATGGAAGATTTAGTCCAACTTTTTAAAGCTCTTTGTTTTCATTTTAAAGATATAGTGTTAATGTGTTATATTTGGTTCTTAGAATGGGAGAAAGATTACAGAAATTAACAAGGGTGAAAATGAGAATGGAGAAAATTCCAGAAATTAACATCTTTAAAATCTTGCATTTTTTTGTACACTGAAAAATATAACATTGACTCAAATACAATCGTGGAGTACTAATTATGTAAGGAACAGGAGATGTAAGGTGGAAGAAACGAAGGACTTGGGGGAAACCATAAAAAAGGATAATCCGAAACCAAAATACACATCCGAAGAAGGTGGAAATGCGGACTTGGGGGGAAACAAAAATTATGAGGGTTACATTGGTAATCTCACCACCATTTCTTCATCACTGTCGCGGACGAGATTTACAATATCAAGTTGGAAGCGTGAATTATTTCAGACAAAAGTTAAAGAGCATGGTGCGGGCCGAGGGTTTTTTCAAGGGCCATGCTTGTTCAGTTATTGAAACCGAACCGTCTATAATGCACTGATTTGACCCCAATTCTGGTCTATTAGTGATAACCGAACGAGCCCTTTAGTATTTGGTATTCTAGTAGTACTATAGTTGTGTTGTGTGAAAAAACTGCTTTTGTAGAATGGAGAATGGAAATAGTATTGTGGACTTGTATCATTAACGTTTTTTTATGCTCCACTTTGAAGAGAAATTAATGTGGAATTTCATTTTGTATGGTTAGGTATTTCATGTAAGGAGAAATAAATGCAAGCAATGGAGTTATAAAAAAATTCTGCTTTGGGCTAAAATAAAGCCCAATGTGTAAATAAGTGATGAAATAGGGAGTAGGACACTTACACACGTCTTTAATAGAGAGAATGATTGGGTCAAAAGTGTTGAGACAAAATATATATTTCGACATGTACTATTCCAGTCCTTCCTAATTCAAAAAGTAATCTATTTTGTTATTCTGTAAATAGATTCATATTTATTGACGTTACCCACATTATTCTATCTATACCAATTTACTGTACTTATCATTTCTATCCACTCAAAATACATGTATCAATCATTACTAACCTTAAAAGAGTTAAGGTGGTGAGACTTTATTCATTTATAATACTTCAATTATTTTTATTAAATCTCAGGTCAATTGTCAAACCCTCCATTAGGCCAAAATTATTACTCCCATATTTATTTTTATTAATTCTATATAAAACTAGGATTTATATTTGAGCCAACATTTTAATATTAGCACATTCACGAATGATCATATGCTAAAATATAAAAGGAACAATATGAAATCATGTTAATATGGCATAATTAATTAAAAAAATCATTATTTTTCATTTGATATATTATAAATTTAAATGATTAAATTTCAAAATCCTATAGCCTGTATTCGATCTGTGCCATCATTTTAAACTTTGATCGCGTACGATTATAATCCTATATCTGTACTATATTAAAATATGAAATAGCAATTCCCAAAAAATTGAAAGAACCATGTGGTAGTGCGTTGTTCGACGATCGGTCGGCATCAAAATAAATAATAGACTACTATTCACTAATTCTATATTTAAGAGCATCATCATCAGCAAATTAATATTCACAAATTATTGTTACGTGCATACAACAATCATTCAATCAAAACACTACCTTTGCCGACATCAAAATCAATCAAATCTTCAACAAAAACAATCAAACACTCTTCACAGATTACTCATAACAAAAATAAAGCATGTATCCTCTAAAATATGGCAAAAAACAGACAACAGTTGAAAGCATTATTGTTCTTCAAAAATCTCAAAATGATAAAAACCACAATCGACACAAACAAACCAACAAATTTAGAAGAAGGGGGGGTTAGCTTAGATCATGATATATCAACCAAAAAAACACAACTTTCATTACAAATGAATCTCGTGCTACCTTTTTTTTCCTCCATAAATTTCATCACATATTCACAACTACTAAAGGCCATGGAGTGCAAAAAACACACTACACACAATCACGAAAAGATGATAAATATAGAATATGAGGCAATTATTTACAGAACATGTAAAATCAGTTTGAGATATCTAAGAAAGTGGGAGAGAGCAAAGAATGATTCCACACCAACAAATGAGCTCCAATCAACCCAATAGAATATGAATCACTAGACACCAACCACAAAAACAAAACATTAACCATTGATTTTTTTCACAAACTAATACTAGTAGACAAATTGTATGATCATTGTCTACATAGACCCACCCACTATGTGCCCAACCTGTCACCATTTCTGCGCTAGTAACATCATACACATAGCAAACGAAAACGACAAACACCAATTCATGAAACGACATCAACTTGAAAGTTCAAGAAACACACACCATTGATTGAAATTACTAAACTAGACATATGCAGACCGACAACATCGAATCCTCTGTATACAGGGGTAGTTTGGTAATTAACAAAATCAACACAAATAAATTCAAGAAGATGAAATCAGAAATGTGTATAGTGTATATATCTTCCTCATTCACTTTATTTTTCAAGAAACAGGAGAGTAATAAACAGGATATGGTACAAATCGATCATGACAAGTAATGTAACGAGTCAATCATCAAAATAAACAAGTAATTAAAGAAAGAAAAAAGGGGCTATGATCAAACATAATAAAAAATGTGAAACTGTAGAGAAAAAAAATCATGAAGTAATTGTAAAAAAGTGGAGGAGCAGTCACTGAAGGAATTACCGGCGGCCAAAAAACAATTTTGTGAAATCTTTTCTCCTTCTTCCTCTTCTTCCTCTTCTCACTGTCAATGTCCGTACAAATCGAATGGCGCCCAGAGCGAGTCGAGCGGGCACGGCTGCTTCGAGTCGAGCCGGAGCCACGGCTTGCCGCTGCCGCTCCAGTGGAGGAGGCTCACCGGACCGGCGTGGAGGTCACGGCAGCTGCCGCGCACATTATCGCCGCCGAGGCCGTGCTGATTCCACCGGTGCTCGATCGGCGCCACCTGCCCGGCGAAGACGAGCAGGAACGGCGGCAGCGAGCCGAGCTCGTAGATCCGGCTCGCGCTGGTCTTCTGGATCTCCATCCACCGCTCGATTCGGCGCGTGTAGCCGAGCCGCCGCCATCTGGCCAGATCTATCACCATCACGCCGGTGTTGAAGTAGCACGGATTTCTGCCGGAGAATACGCCGGAGAAGGCTGGTCGCGACCAGAAATGCTCCGTGAAGTATTTGGTGAAGTTCGCGTGGCAGTACTCCGGCGCGCCGATCGTTTTCTTCCCCAGCTCCGTGCTCCAGAGCTTGGAGATGTCGTCGACGACGACGAGATCGGAATCGAGGTAGATGACGCGATTGACGCAGGCTTCTAGAAGATCGGCGAGGTAGTTTCGCGCGTAGTTGAGCGGTTGCTCGAGCGCTTGCCTCACGGAGCTAGAGATGAGATTCCGCACTCTCTCTGGATCAAAATAGTACACTTTGAACTTCAATTCCGGGAAAGTAGATCGGACTACCGATTCGAGAGACGTTTCCGAGACCAGGAAATGGAAGAAGACGCTCTCAGGGCACTTGGAATGCTGGAGGACCGAATGGACGGCGGCGATTGAGCCTCGGAGGTACTCCAAATCGAGCGTGATCGCCACGTGGACCAGCGATGGATCGCAGACGCTTGATTCCCCGAGTCTCGAGGCGCGGCAATCGCCGGCATTGCGGAAAACCGGCGCTCTGCGGAATGTGAATTTCTCGGCGGCAGACGTCGGCAGGCGGAGGTAGGATTTGGAATCGGAATCGCCGCCGTGAGAGGAGCGAATCGCCTCCGCCGGGTGGAAGGACTGCAGAGACGGGGAGAGGACGATCATGACCATCGCGGCGGAGAAGAACCCCGAGAATCGCATTATCCACAGCATTTTCGATTCCCGGCGGAGGTACCCGTGGCTCTTCCGCCGCGATTTGAATCCGAAGGCGTCCGATTCGGAGGCGAGCGAGGAGACGAGGAACGCTAGGGTTCCTCTGAGGTCCGCCAGAGTTGGAGAGACACTTAATTTGGGGGAAAATCGGATAGCATTCCAAATCCCAAGGGGAAATCAAATTTGTGCTTTGCTTTTTTGGTATGCCGTGAGAATAAAGCGAATTTCCTCAGAGAGAGAGAGAGAAACCAATCAAAATCAATTTAACGAAAAATGGAAGTTGATAGGAGGCGATGAAAAGGTCTCTCTCGATGTAGCACCGACGTGCGTTGCAGTCACCGAGTCACGCACAACAACACAGGCGCTGCTCTCTCTCTCTCTCCTTTTCCCCCTCTCTCTCTCTCCTCTGGATGGGGAAGATGATAAAAGGAAGGACTACAAAGCACAATTTTTTACAACGGGAGAGAGAGAGGGTGGATTGAGATTGAGACAGAGTTTTTGGGAGGGTTTTTTTTATTTTCGGCTGCCTCCATTCGTTTTCGCATTCTCCACCCTAAAATATGTGAATTTATTTTACCCTAAAATATGTGAAATTTATTTCAGGACTAATTATAATCTATCCAATTAAATCGAATTCACTCACTCCCGTAATGCATATCAAATCGGGATAATACACGATTGCATTTAGTGTAATTTTGAATGAAAATACATTGTTCGGGATAATTCACAATTGCATAATAGTGTAATTTTGAATGAAAATATAAAATTTGGGATACCACAATTGCATATAGTGTAATTTTGAATCAAAATATAAAATTTGGGATAATTCACAATTGCATATAGTATAATTTTCAGTGAAAATATAGTACGAGTAGAATTACAGTATATTAAAAATATAGGATCTTCCATTAATTATAATAAAAGTGAAATCAGAATTTTATAAAGAAATGAGATTCTACTGGCTAAGATTACCTCCAATCATACACTAAATCTCTTTTTCTTAAGAAAATTTCTCCAATAATATTGTAAATCCAAACCAATTTTAGTGTTTTTCTATGGAAAAAAAACAAATATGAATGTACACATGTTGCAAAACTTTCGTGAGATATATTAAAAATTGTATAAATTTTGACCTTAGTGTAAATAATTGGATTATAATTATTTTTTTTGGCATGACACGTGTCCTTAAAGCATCTTCAATCATTTGCATTAAACTCAAGTATTAATTGATGTTGTGATATGGTGATTTTCTCATTAATTAATATATTTCATATTTTTTAATTTGTCAAAGCTCCATCTTTAACTTTTATAAAATAAATGAATAACCAAACTGTTATACTCTATTTTAATTGGAAATTTGGCAAGTCACTCAAAAAAGAATTCTTATTACTACTAACATATTAGATGTGTCTAAAGTGGAATCGAATTATCGAGATTGGTTAAAGATTTTGTAGTCACAAACCCTATCTAAGACGTTATTACAAAATCATTAATAGATCTCGATAATGTGAATCCACTTTTTGAAATGTTTCTCGAATGACACGGGTTTGCTAACCTTTTTCCACCATAGTGAATTGTGATATTGGTTCAGAGAGAAATGCATTTTTAAACATCCAAACTCTAGCTAAGCCGTTATTACAAAATCATTTATCGATCTCGGTAATGTGATTCCACTTTTGGAAGTGTCTCCTGCATCACACTGACTTGCTAACTTATAAATTTGAACATATTTTAATAGTTTGATTATACATTACAAAAAATTGAAGGTTGAGGTTCGATAAACTCATATATATAAATACTATTCCATCCGTTCCATAAGAATATACACTATTTTTGTTTTAGTCCGTCCCACAAGAATATGCACATTTTAATTTTGAAAACTTTCTCTTTATTAAGGTGAGACTTAATCTCTGTTAGCAATACTTTAATTATTTTTTTTCTCTCTCTTTTTATTTTATCAATTGTTATGCATTAAAACTCATATCAACCAAAAATACATATTCTTGTCAGTTCAATAAAAATTATGTAACAAAATCTATTAACCCTTATTAGACCAAAATGTTCTTCATTCTTTATGAAATAAAACAAGTATTACGCCAAATTGATATCACAATTCACTTTAATTACTAAAAGTAAACGGGAAAAAATGATCAAATTGTTTTACTAACTACTAGTAGTATTATTCTAGGCGGTCCATCATTAAATATCATATTTTGATGATAAAAAGGTTTCAACCATTAAATATTTGGTCATATTATCGATAAATCGTTTCACTCAACTAATAAAAGTAATTAAACATAGCTACTTATATTTCAATGCACACTCTACATTTCTAACAATTTTTTAAAAGTCACGTCAAAACCAAATAGGATATTTTTACATACTGTACATTATAGATTCACCTACATTGCGTATTAATTTTAGAACGTATAATATAAATAAAACCTAATAAAATGTGACAATATAGAAAGGCCAGCTGTCGTTGTCCATTGACACAATGACAATTGCATCCCAACACGTCCGTATTATATAAAACAAACACACGTCCTTTCTGTACACATGGCCTCTCTCACATACATCATCATCTTCATTTTTTATACTACTAATTTAAATATATTTTTGGTATTCATTTGTTGGAAATTAAATTCGTTAAAAATGATAGTATGAAATTGTCTCAAATTAATTCAGTCATAAAATATTTGACAAGATTTATAAATCAAGATTAATTATCCTTTCCATTATTTAAAATCGAATACCCTCTTTAGTCCACAATTTTTAGAAGTGTATATGGCATTTACTTCACATTGCCGCTTTGTCAATATGGTGCAATATTTTTTATATCAATTTCAAATGTATAAATAGAGGCAAATGTTGTTTTATTCATTGGCTTCTTTTATGTTCAAAGAGATAAATATAAAATATAAATCGAAGTTTTAACTTTTAAAAATTTATGTACAATTATTGATTATGTTTAAGGCATTAAAATTCAAATAAAATGAAGTGTTCATGAAAAAATATTATTCCTCGTTTTAGATATGATACTTATTTTTCTACTTAGAGATTAAATCGAATTAGAAGGTTTGTTACTTGGATAATGTGTTGCGTAAACGGCAATTACTTTTAGCAAATTGACTTATATCAAATTAGTAAGTAATAATTTATTATCTTCAAACACATGCATATGTGACGAGAAATTTCACTTCAATGAAAAGCCATAATTAAAAACTATGTAAAAATAAATTATCAAATATACATAATCTGCAAGACTCTTATCCTTTAACCAATAAATAGACATTCGAGATATTTTGAGTATATAGTACTCCACTATTCTAAATATACAAATAAATATATTATGAGTATATAAAAATCCATATGATAGGGGTATAAACATAATTTTTTTTGCATATTCTCATTTTTCATGTACCGGTAACTAGGAGTATAATTTTGTGGTTGTTTTGATGTTTCATTTATAACCTAGCTAAGTGCAATGTCCTACATTTGAATATGTTATTACAAAACGAAAATTTATCTAGCTATAATTAAGAAGAAGCATTGACTTCAATTTTCGCATTTGTTATTCATGAAAAATAATTTCATCATTGCTTTGTTAGGAATTTGTTTCATTTCTACTAAATCCATATTAGAATATCATCCTACATCACGAATATTATTACGTTAAAAAGGAATATTCGACTTTCGTATTTCTCAAGCTAGTATTATTTATTTCTCTTTTAATCTTCACTTGTGTGAGAAGTAGGTAATTGATGGTAGTAGTTAACAAATTCATGAATATAATATTTTAATAATAAAGTTATACTTCGCTTAATCAAGGGAACCAACTTGTGATTATTATATAATCATAGTCCATTTTTTTCCTTGATGGGGTCTCTAGTTAAATCATCTCATTAAAGCATGCCCTTCACTCATTTTTTAATTTGAAGGAACTGATAAAAATATTTTTTTCAAGGGAAATATAAACATTTTTAACATAACACAAATATTTATAATTTGATTTGTCTGTATAAATGTATACTAGGAATTTGTTCGGCAAAAACTACAGTATGATTTTTTATATGGGCTGGGCCAGCATTCATAGCCCAAAACTTTACTGGACTTAAACCGCAGATCACAAGATACAGAAATCCGTTCAATTTCTTCTGATTCATTTTTATAACCAACTCTTTTTTCTTATGTTAAAGTACTGAATTATTATCTTTTCCATTATACAAAAAATATGGATAATTAAAGAAGAAACAGTCACTAAAACTTGATGCATATATCAAATCAAATTGTAGCATGAAACAAAGTAGCTAAACCGAACCATTTTAGGCACTATAAAGTAGTGCAACATCTAATTGTACATATTATTAAGTGTAACAACTAACTATATAGTAGTATTTATTACTCATATAGATTTCATCAAAACATTTAATAATCTAAGAGCGATTCTCAGCTTGCCTCGGCACTCCACCTTGTCCTTGTGTTGTCTGAGAAGTGGATCGAGAATCGAGACGCTCCTGGTCTTGTATTTTACGAGCGCCGGGAAAAAGGTCGACGATTTCAGAATCGGCGATTTTCCCGGACTCGAGGGGCGTGCCTCCGACGTAGGCAACTCTAAGAGATTCGTCCGGCGATACTTTGGCCTGAGCTGTGCCGTATTTAATGTCGTCCTTGCTCTGCGCCATCGCTCTCACTATGTGTTTTTCAATAAGTTTTTTGGAGATGGAACTAATATATACACTAGTTGATGGAATTTAATTTAAGTACTTCATATTGGTATTTTATCACTTAGTGTAACGGTCGATGTGTGACGTGGCAACGAGTTTCGTTGGTGGAGCGACACGTAAGATGAAATTGTGACACGTGGCTGAAAAAATGTGCGAGGTATATATGATGATGTTAGATGTATATTGGAAAAAAGGTTTGTGTAAATCCATTTTTTCATTTGATGGAAAACTAAATAAGCAGTGCTATACTTTAGTATATTAAATGGGGCCAAGATATTTTTCTGTTATATACATCTTCAAGACCTATGGAGGCCCAATCAGTAATACTGAGGCTACACTGGTGTATAATTAATTGATGAAATGTTCTATTATTTGTATGGATTTATGTATGGATTTATTTTTATCATAACTACACTACATGCCTACACATATTTTATGACAAGAAGCTTGAAGCGCAAAATATATATGCTGATCTAATTATATTGTTGTTGAGTTTTTTTGAATTTTCAATGTTCTAATTAGTATATACAGTAGTAGTAGTAATTATTTTGACTGATTTTGCTTTTACTTGTAAATACATTGGAGTACGATTTATACAAATTATATTTTCTCTGATTTCTTACGTAGATGTCTTTTAGCTCGAGTGAAATTGAAATTATAATTTTCTTAAATTATCAAAAAAATAATTATGCGAATTAGTATTGTATAAATGGCACATCAATTGGTGAAATATTAAAAAGTTGTCTTTTTTGTTAATTTTTTTTCCTACGCCGGCCCTAAAGTGAATTTGCTATCATTTTGAATAAGAAATACTAACGTGGGTAAGACACAATTTGACTTGATCTGATTATTTTTAAGGCTTCGCAGTTTTTTATTCTCCTAAATTATTTGGAGTTATTATCCCATTTGTCCTAAGTATTGATGCTTTTGCATACAATCCAAACGCAACAACGACTTTTAACGCCATAAAACAAGATATACAATAGAAGAATCGTCTCTTCATTTCAAAGGCATCTTCCCATTTTATAGTATGTTTTATAATCGTGTAATATTTACAAAAATAAGTAATAGTAGAATAATACTTTAAGCTTAGAGCTCCCATAAACTATGGGATTTAGTTGTCAATTTTATTAGATGATCACAATTATACATAGTCAAACATATTGAAGAAAGCATACAGTATAAAATAAAATCTTATTGGCTGCAAGGGAATTGAACAATTAGTATAATATACTAGTATAAAATTATTGGTTACAAAGGAATTGAACAATTATTATTTAAAATAGTAGTACTATTAATTAGTATGATGTGGTTGAGATTGATACATCAAACTGCCCTAACATTATTAAAGACATCAATCTGCAAAAATTAATCTGTTTTCATATATAAACAGTACCCCACAATATATTGCCCCTTAATGCATTACTTTATTTACATTTTCCATGGCTCGTCGCATTTTTCACCAATAATATATTCTTTAATTATTACTCATCTTTATCTTTGCAAATGGACATATTATGATTAGAGAATGGTACCAATTAAAAATAGTGTTAATAAGAGTTGAACTGTTGACCATAGGATTTACACAAGTAGTCAGAAGTACTTGTCCTAACCAAATTACCTAAGTATTCGGTGGCATTAAGCACGATTAATTTGATGTTGACACTTCCTACCTACACTAATTTTTAATCTTCATGATACTTAATTATCATCTTCTAATGACTAAACGCATTAATATTTTAATTCCTTTCCAACATCTATCAATCAACAAGTCGTTTACGCATTTTATTTTTGCTAAATGTTAAGTCATTGTCCATGTTATTGCTTCATACACTATCATTCGATTGCACAAGCCAAATACACGGAAACATAAGTGTTAACAATATAGTAGAAAAGATAGGCATTAATTTGTAATTTTGAATACAATTGGGATATATTTATGAGAACAATTTAAACATTATGAAATGTTCACTCATTCTGCATATAATATCTCGTTTTGACATGGTGTAGATACTTAAAATGTGAAAGAATATAATACTTTATGTGTTCATGAAATCAAAATAAATAGATAAACTGACCAGCAAGACCTTATTCTATTACGGGCTCGTTCTAGTTGCAAGATTATATGTCAAAATTAAATATGTATTGTTTAGTTCATTAAATCAAATCTCACAATCATAGATGAACAATTATATGATAACGAGTCATAGTCATCTCTTCAAAAAAAATAATCTCACTACTTAATTTTAATTAGATAATTATATGATAATAAATCATATCAACCAAACATACAAAATGAAACTGATGTCCCCGAATTTGATGTTGATTTGGCTAGACATCCATTCATAGTCATTGAAGTATCCAATTACTCACCTAAAAGCACACAACCAACTTTTGACAACATTAAATTAGCTCTTCCCTATCCATTCATATAAAAAATGGAAATAAAGGAGCCAAGAAGAAACCAATATAGGAGTGGTTGATTTCCCGGCAGATTGCGTATAGCAATTACTGATATAGTACATATTTTGTGAAAACACAAGATAACATATATCTAAATTATGGAATCCTTGAAATATTTCATGTTGGAACATTTAATAGGTTCAAACTTTATAAATAATTTGGATTGACTAAACAAATTAGATAATCGTTTTAGTTGATGTGTGAGTGACATATACTTACTAATCATTTGTATTGACTAACATTATAGGAGAACCATTTTAATTTATTATTTTAATTTTATGTGTCACATTTCAATAGATCCGCAGCTGCTATTCTTACATGTATATTCGAGTGAATTACGCATACAGTAGCTATTTGTATTTAAGATAATTTCATATTTTTCTATGATTTACTATTATTTAAAGAAGACACATTCTCCTCCTTCAAAAAGAAAATGCATATTTTATCCCTACTTTATCTTTTCTTCGGCAATTTTATTTGGTTATTGATACCCTTTTTTAATCCAAAAGTTAAGACGAACTATTTGTCTTTAGCTGAAACAGTACAGAGAGATAATGGAGTACCACAATTAATCAAAAGCAGATTCCGTTGAGAGAGATCGAGAAGACGAACTGAAATTGAGATTTTTATTGATCTCAAGTTAAATCGGAAATCGAAATATACACTGCTGGAATCAGATTCCGTTGTCGTCGGAAAATAAATAATCAAATGAAACGAAAGTGTTAAAGATGAACTTGAACTTGAGATTATCATTTCTCAACTTAAATCGGAATAAAATATAGACATCACAGCTCGCGAAAAAAATTCACACTAGAAATTACAAAAAAAAAGAGGAAAAAGTTACTGTCGAGAGGTAATTTTAGAGCCAATCCAGGCGGCGTCGCGAGGTACCAATTGCCCCTGCGCCATCACAATCGATTTGTAGATCTCGACAATCATCCTCTCGTCGTACTCCTTGATCGGCCGCGCACCGAATCCGGTCACGCCGTCGCCGGGGAATCCGCCGCCGAATCCGCTCCCGATCATCCTCGTGTTCGCGATCTTCATCATCATGCCGACGTACGCGTCCCGCAGCCCTAGCAGCAGCTTCTTCGGCGAAAATCGGAGCTTCAGCTTCAGCCGCGGCGTCAGCTTGATGCGCCACGACCTCCGCCGCGGCGCCGCGCCGGAATCGCCTAGCTCGATGACTCGCGTCTTCCGCTTGTGGCCGGCGCCGGCGATGCGCTGGTAGCCCTTGCGGCGCCAGTAGCCTCTGATTCCTCGGTAGACGGTGGCGGAAACGCCTTCCATTGGATAATTGGATGAGGATTTGGTGTAGGTGTTGATTTAATGGAGGAAAATTGGGAATGCAAATGGAGTGTTGGAAACCATGTGTGTTTATATATATATATAGAGAGAGAGAGAGAGATTTGGGAGAGTGAGATTCGTGAGTGATGAATAAAATAATGGGGGAAGGAAATGCAAAAGAGTGGTGAGTAATAAATGCTGCAAAAGGGTTTCTGTTTGGTTGAAGGCCGAAACTCAGTGGGGAAACTGCATCAAAATGTGATTCACATTAATGCCAAACAAACACAACGTACATATACGGTGTATATTGATGTACTAATGTACAGTCCCATGTAATGTAAAATATATTCATTTTATTCATCCGAGAATTGGAGTTCTAGTTTATTTATATCATAAATAATAGTACTAATAAGGTCTCACATTTCATATAAAATTAATACTGAGATACATATTCCACTAACTTTTTTACATTAACTGAGGGTATGAATTATGTATACATTATTAAAGATATTACACTATATATAAAATTTACATTACCGGTGTCCCGCAAGGACTATCATAAATAATAAGTACTCGAGGTCACACATTCCACCAACTTATTTATTCATTCATATCTTATTATAAAACTAATATATATGGATGAGATTCATAGTCTACTAACTTATGCAACTCACTTTTCATTACTTTTTAAAACCCGTGCTCATTCCAAATATAACTCCTATCATGGACGGAGGTAGTATGAGTTTATTACTAGAACTACCAAAAACATAAAGAGTAAGTACTTGATAGAGAGGTGAAAAAACAAAAACCAAACTATTCTCTAAATTGATTAATTATTCATGAAATTAAATCACACGAGATGTATTTTTACATATTTTTAAAGAGAATATATAATGTGCTAAAAATAGTAGAGAGGCTATGTCGGTCTAGTTAATGGCAGTTAGGTTCAGTTTTTACCTATAGGCTATAGTAGTATAGTGCATATTGGTGATGTTGAATAGAGTAAATACATCATTAAAACGATAACTGCGTGATAATCTTTATGCCTAACTTATTTAATACGTGGACAAGGGACTCAGTGATTATTTTGGTACTACTATGCAGTACGCATTATCAAACACGATTAAAAAAATTAAATTTGACTAGTCACTAGTACTTACGTCAAATAAATCATTATGTCCAATATAATAATTAGTAGTATTGGGATTTTATAGTGGGACGGGCTTCTTTAGAAATAGTTGCATTATAAATGATTGAAAAATTAGTTGAATCAATATCTGGCCTCAAAAAATATTATGTTATGCATATTGTTTAAATAAGCACGGAATACATAAAAGGTGTAATAGTGCCAATTTTGTTGTCATCGAATTCTGATTTTCTTTTAACGTAAAAAATGTGCCTCAATACATGTACTACTACTCCATTTATCTTTAAATTTATGCAGTTCGATGCTTATGTCAATTCAGATTCAGCCAAACGCACCCTTACATTATACTGGTTCATTATTCAACTAATTTTCATGTGTCAGTGTATATTTATGAAACCACACATGTAATGTCGAAATCGACACTATATACATTGAGCTTTGTGCGCTTGTTTGGCGACACTATACAATAATTATTTTATCATTTTTATTTATTTATCGTTAATTTGTGAAGTTAATTATGAAATGGATTATTTGCGTTGACATAAAAATAAAGTACTTCCTGCTAGTTAAAAACAAGATTTGTGCAAGAAAATCGTCAATTTTCGGTTGATGTAGTGCAATGCTCGTTCATGACAATGTGGAGTCAGATGCCAAGAACGCCAACTAAATCCTTGATTAAGTATATTCTACATAATATAAAACAAATACTACTATAAAAATATACTACTCCACTACTAATCTATTTGTATATTATCATGCACACATGGGCGTGTCGTGACTCGTGACAAAAGATGAATCTACGGAAAAGATATTAAACTTTATCTTATGCATCTGCATTGCCAACTCATTAACACAAAGCAACCTTGCTTAATTTTTCATTTTTTTTTTCTATTTCCATAAGCAGTATAGTATAAATAAAGAATAATGTTTTGCTTTTCGAACGGATGTTGTGATTCCGGAAAAAGAGCCAAGGCCCAAGACTATGACACGACTCCTCAATATGTAGTGGTTTCTTAAATTTAAATATATAAAATTATGTTCTAATTCATTTCTAAATACTACTACAAATATTCGACTGTTTGTTTATAAAATTCTATCTGTGTCCCTAGTTATTATTATAAGATGGATAAAGAGACGTATATCATACGACACGAAATCATGTTGATTAGAGTAAATTTTATTTTCTGATTGAAATCCATTTTAAAAATATCAGTCATACAGGCGACATATATATAATACGGTGGTAATAATCACATAGGTAAGAAAAGGTTCCAATGTATTCACTTGTTTTTCTTATACCTATGCCAAAAAAATATACTCCACCTTTATAAATTTTCAAATACCTCTTAAATCCTAATGGAGTATAATTAAGTATTTATGAATGTTTCAGCTATCTCCGAAATAAACTGACGTATGTGTGCTATTAAAGTGTTAAGTGGTGGGGGTAACTCTTTAATCAAAAACATTGTAATAATAAAACAATGAATATTCTTTGCAAATACTTTAACTGAGACTTTTAGAAAAAAACAATGAATATTCTTTGCAAATACTTTAACTGAGACTTAAAAAAATAAAAAATAAAAAATAAAAAATAAAAAATAAAAAATAAAAATAAAAATAAAAAATAAAAAATAAAAAATAAATAAATTAATAATAATAATAATAATAATAATAATAATATAAAATATAAAAAAAAAAAAAAAAACTTACGATATTCATCCCAAATCTTGGCTTACCAAAGTAGACTAGTATTAAATAAATGCTTCTTGTAAGTGTTTGGACTTGGATCTTGTAATCGGCCCAAATTCTGAATCTATACAGAAATATAGCCCATAGCAAAACTTACTTAGCGAATAGCTTGAATAATTTTTTTTGTAACTTAATTATCTTACACTAAAAAAGAACAAAAAATAGTACTCCCTCCGTCCCATAAAAGTTGAGACAAAACTTTTGGGCACGGAGATTAAGAATTTATATTAAATAAATAGGAGAGATGAAAAAAGTAGAAAAGATAAGAGAGAGTAAAGTAAATGATGGAATAAAATAAGAGTGATTAGATGTTTTGTCTAGGGCTGGGGAATTATACCGAAATACCGGAATACCGGACTTATCGTATCGAAAAAATACCGAAAATACCGTTTTTTCGGTATACCGTAGTTTTCAGTACGGTATCATACCGTACCGATAGAGATCGGTACGGTAACGGTATTAGATTTCTCATACCGCGGTATACCGAAGATTCGGTATGCCGATATATACCGGTATACCGAAGATTCGGTATATACCGATGCTTCGGTATACCGTGGTATACCGGTATACCGATTGATATATATAATATATAAATATAGGGGAAGCTATTTGGGGTCATCTTAATTAGAGTGCTAACGTACATCCAACCAGCGTCTTTGCCATGTGGCACGAAAAATGCAATATTGCATGCATAAAAATGCAATACACATTTGTGAAGTTGTTCATGCATTTCCGCAGATTGCATTTTAGTTATAGGAAAATTGCATTTTATATTGTTAAGTTTTGCATTTTCACATAAATTGCATTTTATATTGTTAAGTTTTGCATTTTCACATGTATAAATGCAATCCATATAGATATAAAATGCAAATTAAACAGTCAATATCGAAAATGCAAAACTCAACAATAAAAAATGCAACCTTCATATAACAAAAATGCAATCTATCGAAATTCATATTGCATTTTTCTGTATATAATATTGCATTTTTCGTGCCACGTGGCAGCACGTGATTGGATGTACGTTAGCACTTTAAAATTAGTTAGCATATTAGTACATCCCTATAAATATATATTTATATATGTTATATTTAAACTAAATTTCAAAAAATAAGAATTTTTATTATACAAAAATAAAAGAATCAAAATTGGGAACCCTATTTTTTGAAGTAGTTGAAAACTAGATTTTTTAATATTTTGAATATAATAGATTTTTTTACGGTATAATGGTATAACGGTATAGTCGCATCATAAAACACCATGATAACTAACGAGTGATCTAATTGTCATATCGAATAGTCCTTCATAAGATATTATCGCTAAAGACGGTATCACCAACAAGTACGTATCTACAGTAACGATAATACGGCATGGTAACGGTGCTGGAAAATCGTACATCAATTTCGGTATAACGAACTCGTATACCTAAACTTACTAAGTTTCAGATATAATTATGGTTTTTGTAATACCGCATTTTATGGGACAAAGGGAGTATCCCTTTTCTTCGTCAGTATTACATTGATCCCTTCGTTACAAACAATAATTCCCACCATCATTATCTTATTTATCTTCCATCGACTATGATACTCTCACCTAATTTTATCAAAATTCGTATAATTCCCAAATAAGGTTTACATGAGGAGAGTATTGCTTATAATATGAAAAAAATTTAGTGAACAAAATTTTAGGGCAACCATCTAATGGAATGCTAATAGATGCATGGTCATTTCTCATCTATCTTCTAAATTGAGAATTCATTGGAGTAGAATCATCATGAAGGAAAACACACGAATTCATTGAAGAGATGGGGACAGAATTTCAGATTGGAAAAATAGATTAAAAAATTAATTATAAGAGGTTGCTCAAGTATAGGGTTTTATAACCAAATACTCATGTTCAGATGGTAATTATTTTGAAAGTTTAAAGGTTAGTACTATAAGATTATTCTATTAATAATATAATTTGATAAGAAAACATACTCCTAATACTAATAATGCAGTAATAATACTAGTACTAATAACTTTATACTAGTAGAACATAATGTCATACTTAAAGAAGAGTCTCACACATAAACATCAACTCCTAAACTCATAACCATAATTAAACAGAAAAACACTAAATCAAACTTAAAATTAACTTCATTTCTTAGCTTTCTTTGCAGGCGGGCTGGAGCCGATTGTCCCACCGATTTTCCTCTTCGCCGGCGTCGCCTTCTTCATCTTCTCACCGCCGCTCCTCGCCTTGCTCTTCTTCTTCAATGCCTCCGGCGTCTTCACCTGGCTCAGCCTCTTCGTCTTCTTCGCTTTCTCCACATCTTTCTTCTCCTTGCTGCTCGCTTTCTCCGGAGCGGCTTTCGCGGTTTTCTTCGCCTTCTCCGCCGCGGATATCTTGTACGAGTTCTTCACCTTCACTAATTTGTCGGATTTCACGAGCCTCTTCAACTGAATCGAGAGATTTTTTTTGAAGTTTGGGGGAAGCTGCTTCGCGTAGTGTTCCTCCATCAATTTCGCGATCGCCGGCTGGCTTGAGCCGCTGCGATCCTTCATCTCGGTTATGGCTTCACTTATCATCTGAAATTTTACCAGAATTAGGGCTCAATTGAAGAATATACGATCAAAACTTAAAATTGTTCCAAAAATAAATTGAATTCGCTTTTTGTGATGGATAGTAATTAGCACCTGAAAGTAGGGCGGGTGGAGAGACGAATGGGAAGAATCGTCATTCTTCTTAGTTGGATCCTTCTTCGCATTCACCATTTTTTCCCCTTTAAGTGAAAGTTTCAATTTGCAGTTTTTGAGAATGAGATTGAGAGCTGTTTAAATGAACGTGATAAAACTGATAAAAATATAGGTATGTTTGAAAATTTTCAAAATTCGAAATAATATTTAGGGGGAAAATTCATCAAAATTTGCTCTGCATATTTTCCCGCCTTAAAATTGGGCTGAGTGGTTTATTTTGGATCTGATATGGATAATATCAAAGTACTTGAATTTATGAAATGATTTATGCGATCAAAATTTCTCAAATTTGTATTATGATTTTATTCAAGAATGTTGTTATTCACTAACATAATTTTGGTTCTACTAAACACTTTTTCATTTATTGGTTATTCAACAAAATATATTACTACTACAATATAAAAGTAGACTACTACATAATTTTCTTTACTTTTAATAAACTATAATTATTGTCACCCTTTAGAATAAATTGAAATGGAGTAATAATTTATAAAGATTTGAGAATTAAATAAAATTATTCATTTTTATTATTATTATTTACTCACATAAAAATATTAGTAATGGATCGAGGCCCCATACTGCAATTTGAGACGTAGGATAAAACGCTCGGCCCATTATATTTAAAAAATAAGGTTATATTTCATTGGATAGTGGAGAAGGGGCAACCTATTTATTTATCCATATAAATACAAAGAAATTATTATTACTCTTAATTTGGGCATATTACAGGATATATTTTTTAGGTTCCCAAATTATTGATGCACATATATAAAAACAAAGAAATTACTACACCACTGCATGCATATCGCATTCCTCGTCCATGTCGGCACTCGAGAATTTATTTCAGATTCATCATGTGAAAAAAAAATGTATAAATTGCTTCGTACACTTCTTTGGATCCATACATTTCACGTGCAGCTCTTTTATTCATGGGTCAAAGCAAATTCATCTTTCTTTAATTTGAGTAATAAGTTATCTAAATTCGCAATAGTTGCATCACACTATTTATGAACTTATTCGGATTTAGATTTCATAAAAGGTCATTGAGCTTATTTAATGAAGCTTTGTTACTAAACAATTAACATTAAGCTTTATAATAAATAATCTCGTTATATTGAATTTATAAGTTAACGCATGGATATCAATGATAAAGTCTGGAGTTATTTATCTAAATTGAATTATTTATTTACTATAAATTGATCATATACATCTCTCTAATATAAGAAAGGATATTATTATTATAGAAGATATGATAGGATAGTGCAAATTATGTAGTCGGTCAGCTTCGTGGCTCAAGCCCATATTTTTAGTGACTTCTTCTGCTTATGGTTCATAACCCTTCTCCCATATTTATATTCAAACTACTTTTGAGTTATATCGGTTTTGTATGAAAAGGAGTATTGATGTATGTACAAAACTCAACATGTTTATGCTCTCACATTATGCATTAGAGCATCCGCAATGGTGCTTAGGCTAGCCATAGGCCAGCCATTCTCTTCTCTGCCACGTCAGCAACACTAAAAAAACCATCTGCCACGTCAGATTTAGGCCAGCCATAGGCCAATAAAAATAATTCAAAATATACTACATTTACGGAATTAAAATTGCGATATACGGAATTAAATTTACGACACATATACGGGTAAAATAATCCATTCCATTAAAAAAAAAGTACAAAGATTTTAAAAAAAAGTACATGATTTTTTTTTAAAAAAAAAGGGCTTCAACACCCGAGCCCCGCCACTCTCTACTCCTCATCGCCGTCGCCGTCGTCCTCCTCGTCGCCGCCGCCGTCTCACGCCGCCGCTGCCGCCACCCGTGGTATCTGAGCCCACGTCGGAACCCCCCAGCCGTGACCTCGCTATCTCTAAATCAGCACGCATGCTCTCGAGCATCTCGTAAAGAAACCTCTTCTCCGTGGGGTCGGTGGCGTTCTTCCACTCTCGGAAGACCTGTAACATCTGAGCCCGCGTTTGGTTACGCGAATGGAGAGTGTACTCGAGTGGGGCGGGCGGGAGGGCGGGCCGACCATTGCGGATGCTCTTATCTTAGATTTGGTTATCTTAGATTTGGTTGTGTTTATATTTTTATAAGTTTCCAAACAATTCATCTATCTTCAACAAAATATTAGTATAAAAATAATTGTAATTATCTATTTATCCGCTTAGATATTTGCTATGATAAAATGAACTAATATAAAATTAAAATGGGCAAAGTTATTTTTTGGTTCTATAATGCTGAGCCTGAAATAGGTTAGGCTGACACGACCTAATATTCACACCTTATCTTAGTAAATAAAAATGACAGCACAAATGAAATTTAAATTCAAATCTTTGCCAAAAAATGAACTACTACTAGTTTACGATAAAATGAACTGATGATACTATAAAATTAAAATGGGTAAATTTATTATTTTTGTTTTAGAATGCAAAACAGCGCAGGCTGACACAACCAAATATTAACACCTTATACTAGCAAATAAAATTGACAACACCGCTAAAATATAAACTCAAATCTTTGGCAAAAAAATAAAATGTTAAAAGAAATGACAAAACAATCATGTCCACTGTACATTAAATTTAACTAAGATGAGTTGGTTATGTTCATTTATTTATAAATTATAATCATCCAAACAATTATTCGATTTTTAACAAAATACAGCATGAAGTAAATATAATTATAATTATCTTTTAGGGAATGTGATCAAATGAAAACTCTAAATATTGTATCAACTCAAAACTATGATCTGGACCATTGAAAAATGTTAACAGATCACAAAAAAGCATCAACAAGAAAATTCAATGGTAATCAATGATTGATGTTGTGTTGATACTGTGCTGACATTAAATTCTTATAATTTTATACTGTGTTGATATTGTATTGAAACTGTGTTGAGCTATGTTGAAGAATTTTGAGTTTGTACAATATATAAGTTTGCATTTTATCACTATCCTATCTTTTAGTCCGTTACTAACTAGTATGATAAATGAACTTGTCTAAAATTAAAATAGGTAATTTTTTTTATTTTTTATTTTTTATTTTTTGGCTCTAGAATGCTGAAAGCCTAAAAAAAGTGTATGCTGGCACAACCTAATATTCACACCTTATTTAAGTAACTAAAAATGACACCACCAATGAAATTTAAAATCAAATGTTTAGCAAAAAATGAACTACTAATAATTTACAATAAATTGAACTAATATTATAAAATTAAAATGTGGTAAAAGAGTTTTTTTTTTTGACTAAAAGGAGCGGAGGCTGACACAACCAAATATTAGCACCTCATCTTAGAATATAAAATTGACAACACCACCGAAACTGAAATTCAAATTTATAGAGATGACAAAACAATCATGTCCACACTACATAAAATTAAATTTTACATTTTCATCTAGGGAAAGATATTGGTTGCGTAGACGATAAAAATAGCAAGGATGGGAGAGCCTCTCTAATCTCTATGCACATGCACCTATATAAACAGTAAAACACCTTTCTCTCTCATCCCCAAACCATGGCCGCCGCTCTCTCACTCCTCATCTTCTCTCTCATCTCCGCCTCCCTCCCCGCCCCCTCTCTCTCCGCCACCGCCATAACCGCCATCACCAGAGACCAGATCGCCTGCACAATGTGCTCGTCCTGCGACAATCCCTGCCAACCGATCTTCTCTCCTCCGCCGCCGGAGCCGGTCCTCTCCCCTCCACCGCCGGTCCCCTCCCCTCCGCCACCTTCCCCGCCGCCGCCGTACGGTGTCAATTGTCCCCCTCCGCCTTCGCCGCCCTGCGGCGGAGGCTGCGGAGGCGTCTACTACTATCCGCCGCCGCAAACCTCTTACTATTATCCCCCACCTTCCGGCGGCGGCGCGTACTATCCACCGCCAAACCCTAGCTCCACCGATTACCTCACTCCGACGCCGCCGAATCCAATTATGCCGTATTTCCCCTTCTATTACTACAATCCGCCGCCGTCGAACCCCCACACCGGCGATTACAATTCCGCCCAATCCACATCTCACTCCAAATTTCCGCCTCTTCTCATCGCGATTTCACTCTTTTTACTCCTTTAATTTCACAATAGCAACAGCGAAATCAAGTAGTATACAATAAACAGCACCTCCTTAATTCAATTCTCGCGGATTTACCATTTCTTTTTCCTCCATTTGCAAATTGCGACGATTTTCAGGTCAATGCGGATGAAGATCGGAGCTGCGGCGGAGGGAATTCATCGTTGCAGATTAATTATTCAGTGTAATTTTCTATAGCGATTTCTCCTACTGGCTACTGTTGATTATTATTGGTAGAATAAGGCGTATGTAAATTGAAGTGTAACGCTATAGCTAAATTATTTGCCAAAAATACTATAATCACCAATAATTGTAAGACGTAGCTTTAATTTTGCTAAAAAGTAATGGTACCTTTTCATCGTCATCAGCAATTCCAACTGTAATTACAATGACTATTTTTCGTCGCGATAAAGATTTGTCATTTGTAGCTTTGTTTTTTCGAGTAATGTCATCTCTCTCTGTTTGGGTGGATGATTCGTTTGTATTATCGTTTGCATGTGCTAAAAGGCTAAAAGTAGTAAAGTCATTCCAACTTATTTTGCTCTCAAGTTAGACGACAACCTAATATATTCATTTGTAGTACTATCTTGCAAAAAAAATATATATAGTTAAGAGATTTAATACAAATGATGAAATGATTTAATACAATCATTAATGATTATAAAATAACATACTCCACTTATTTATTTCAAAATTAATTTAAGAGTAAACGAATTGAACAAACACTACAATGCTCATTGCTCAACACTGATTCATCTTACTAACGAACTTTCCTCGAGATCAATTCCAAAATGCTACATATAAACTCATCCACAATCTAACCCATTTTATAAGTCTCTCTATTGTCACATTATTATTTTCCCTTAATTTATTTAGTTGTATGTCAAATTACAACTTCTACAATCACATACCTATACTCTATAAAAATAAATTTTATCCGCACCCCAGCGGTCTGGCCGAAAGTTTTAGCAACGCGAGAAGTCGTGGACCGCAGCCCTCCGAGCAGTCCGACCTATGCGGACCCGGTTGTGATGCCCTAAGTTCCTAACAGGTTACAATACTGTGGTTCATAAAATATGCAATGGTAATCCATATATTTTATTTTTTCAATAAAAATTATGTTAAATGATAGGTGGGAATTTCTTCTTTTTTTGGAATGGAATTGGATGTGGGAACTGAAATAGTGCACTGGAGAAAATATTATCCCATGTGACATAAGTGTCAACATTATCAAATAAAGTATGTTCCAATTTTTATAACTTTAGTGAAGAAAAGGTAAATTATTGTAGTAAAATTACAAATAAGTAAAAAAAATACTGGGGAAAAAGGTGCAGTAAATTGAGGAAGAGAAAAAATAGCAAAATGTGAATTCTTTCATGGTATGAGGGAAGTATACAATAAATTATTAATTATGAATACTTAGTGAGCTAAAAGAGCTACTCCATTAAATATCTATATCGAACTGATAAAACAAATACAGTATTATAAAATGTTAGCTAGAGTCCAAAATGTATGAATAGCAAAACGGGCAATAGATGGAGTCCAAATATTTGACCAAATACTACTATTATTAGTAAATTTATAGTTAAATTCATGAAGTATAGTGTAATAAAAAAATGAGAAATCCAATTGATTGTATTTAGAATTCAGTTGAATAAAAACGGGACAAACATTTGATAGACATCCATTAATTCGCTGTCAATTGGACTTTAACTTAATCATACGTATCATATGCAAAATCGTTTCCATATATACATTTCATATGTACCTATTTTTAAAAAATGTTTGAATTGTTCACCAATTTATGTGTATTAAAAAACTCTCTCATTCTACGAGCTAATAGTAAATTAGTAATAGGTCTATACTACTAATAGCGGGGCATAAATATTAAGATAAGTCACATGTCACAATATATGTATTCCTTTTAGACTATTAGGAGTAGTACATATCAATATTGTATTTGGCTGGATATGCTTAATTATCTATAACTGCTAGTATTAGGTATAGATATGATACATTGGTACAATACCCAAATTTGTAAGAGGTTAATATATGGTATGAAAATTGCCATTTCCCACCTCCAAATATTATGAATATATAATGGGCTGTCGAATACTATGATCCATTTCTGATTTATTTAGGCTCTAGTTAAAGTCCAATGAAAATGGATCGAGCTGTGAAAATCGACCTAAAACCCGATAGTCATTGCGCTTGACAATTTTTTCTTTATTTGTTTATAATTTATTCATAATTTAAATCAGTGCAAAGTTTATAATTTGTTTTTAACATCTACTTGTTTGATTGGAGGTGAAAGAGCACACATCTTTTTATATTTATTTTGATAGTAATTATAGAATAAGTTTTCAAATACATAAACTTACTGGTTCCATTCTTAAATAGGATAAAATCATAACATAAGTATCAAATAATTTTGGAGTATTTGGTGGTAATTGCTATACCTCTCCTCGAATCTGTTAGTCTGGCATAAGATTTTGTTTTTACTCATAGACAGCCTCAAACTGAGTCAAGTTGAGCAATTGAATCAAATGTGTTGTATTAATAATGCAAATGGGATAGTTGAGAATTGTTTTTAGAATAATTGAATTAATCATGTTAGAATACCAATTTTTTTTTGTATTTTGATACTACATGTTACCAACTAAAGTTCTATCTTCACAAAACCCAACCTTATAAAAAGTGTGATTAATGTTCCAATTAACATAATTGGACAACTAAAGTTCTATCTTCACGAAATCCAACCTTATAAAAAGTGTGATTACTATTCAAAATTAACATAAATAGATGACGAAATAATGAGTAAGCTGGTCAGATTCTTAGATCAATGATAATTTTACCTAGAAAAGCTTTTTTTTTTTAAGTAGTAACACATGTAGTACATGTTAGGAAGAAAATTAAACCTTCAAATTTTGTTGGCCTCCTTTGAATCGGTTCTGTTAGTAAACATTGCTTATGTCAAACACTTGGATTAGAGATATAAATGTATGTATCTTCACATAAATGTACAATCTAATTTCAATTTGGCCTAAAAAAATATAGGGAGTATTATGATTTTAATTTCTACATTCAGTCTTTAATAGCGCAAAATTGCCTCTATATTTTTATTGTAGCTTCTCATTAATGTGAGTTCCCCTTAAGTGCAAATTCAACTTAATAAAAGAAACTACTACTATAATACTACAGGGAGTAAGATTTTTTAAAATTACAACAACTTAGGATTTTAAATTTGTTTTTGTTTTTTTATCTCATGTTTTATGAGGAAACAAATGATCAATATCCCATACGGTGAAGAGTGGGATATTTATGAACGTAATAACCATTTTCCATTCAATGTATCAGTATAAACTATGAAGGGTAGGACAATCGTGTCTAAATTTAAAATAGGCTATTTGAAAAAAGTGATTTGAATTCAATATCTAGGATGAAAATAATTGCACTAATTTCATAATTAAGAAAATAAGAATAAATTGACTTTGCTGTACAGATGTAAAATAGGAGTAAAAAAAAAAAAGTAAAAATGAAAAAGAATCCATCCATCTTTATATGCCGATTTTATATAATAGCCCCACACTTTCCCTACATTTCTTCGGTGACGCTCATTCTCTCTCTACGCCCATTCCACACTGATTTTGTAGAATCGCCTTACAGAAAAAAGCTTCGTCAGGAGAAGAGATGGCGGTTCAGCTCACCGACGAACAGATCTCCGAATTCAAGGAAGCCTTCTCTCTATTCGACAAGGATGGAGACGGTCAGTGCTCTGATTTGCATTTCGATCCCCTATTTCTTATTTTTATATGCAATCTATTCATGTGTTTTCGTTGTTGATCTGTTTCTGCGAAGTAGATCTATTTACTTGTTGAATGCTGTTAATTTTTCAGCGTATTTGGTTTTTTTTCACCGCTTTCTTTGTCAATGTTGCTGTGATCTGAGTTAATTTTGAGCGAGAAATATGGATCGCAATTTTTTTTCTCTCCGTGGTTCGTTGATGTTTACGGTCTATTATTTCCGTCATTGGTGGTGTTTCGTGGTTGTAATTTGTGTTGATTTGATATTTATGGTAAGGAATTTGATTTTCCGTGAACCTAGGGTTTTTCCTCTCTCGCTCTCTTTGTTGAGATTTTTATAGATTATTAGCGACGATTAGCTCAATAATTTCTGCATTGTTTGTCTTCATTTATATTTTTCCTCATTTTAATGATGACCTTAACCGCTATTTTTTGCATTAATCAAGCAAATCTTGTTGTGTTCTGCACTAATTTGAGCTGAATTTTTAGTTGTGTTGTGTAGTGATATTCATGTCATTTATGGTACACAAATTTGGTAGCATTTTCAGATTGGATCGTTTGCTGTGTTTGTGCTATGTGGAGAACCGGTCTGGCATTTCTTCCTGAGACCAATATAAATAGGAAAAAAAAAGACCCTCACAATTTTTATCTTACAAAAGCTTTGTTAGTGTCATACTCTTATTAAGATATCCATCGTCTTTTCCTGTTGTTTAAAATGATAAAAATTAAAACGAGAATACTATGGTTATCAAATTTGCAGCATACATAGACTTGGGTCATATTGCAGATTTATTACGCTAAGTTTTGAACAGTTATTATCGTTGCCACACGTAAGTGTACAGCTATTGGTGTGATGCAATTTGTGACTTGCTACTTTCTTACACTATGTTTCTGGAAAAAATGATTTATAGGTTGCATCACCACGAAGGAGCTGGGGACTGTGATGCGTTCTTTGGGACAGAACCCGACGGAGGCTGAGCTCCAGGATATGATCAACGAGGTTGATGCTGATGGTAATGGGACGATTGACTTCCCAGAGTTTCTCAACCTGATGGCTCGCAAGATGAAGGACACTGATTCTGAGGAGGAACTCAAGGAAGCTTTCAGGGTTTTCGACAAGGACCAGAATGGATTCATATCCGCAGCTGAGCTCCGCCACGTGATGACAAATCTCGGGGAGAAGCTAACTGACGAGGAGGTTGATGAGATGATCCGTGAGGCCGACGTGGATGGTGATGGCCAGATCAACTACGAGGAGTTCGTCAAGGTCATGATGGCCAAGTGAGGAAGGAAGCAACTCCCATGTTGAATTTTTTAAGTATTTAAGATTTGATCAAAAAATGAAACAGAGCGGATTAAGTTTGATGAGATTTCTGTTTCTGCTAGATGTGCTTTTGACATTATTAGCTTTACCTGTTTGCATTGTTTCAAAGTGCTGTTTTTCAATATATGCTTGTTTTTGGTGTTCCAGATTTTAGTATTTTGGGTTGTTAGTCTTTGCTTCTATTTCCCTTCAGTATTTTGTGTCTACAACTTTTGGAGAACATTGTGCTTTGATTTTTAATCATCAGTGAAGAATTTGTTGATATTCCAATTTGTTAAGTATTTTGATTCTTTCTTTCTTAACTTGCATTGAACAGTCCATATTGAGACATTGTATGGGTGTTTGGTTTTATTTGTTGTCTTATTAATCTTGAAATTTCTGTTAGAGTAATTATTTAGTTGTGATACCTATTTCTGGTTTTTCACACAATTATCAAATTTTGGCGAATTAATTGACAAATAAATTACTAGTTGATGTAGATATGCAATATTCACAGGAGTTCGATTGTTTAAGCTTTTACTTCAGTATTGGTTTGGAAAAATCAGAATAGTTGAAGATTCATAGAATTCATGTGCAAACTAGAATATTGTGAAAATTTGTGTACCACGACTATACTTACCTTCAAATTTTGTTCATTTATCAATAAAAAAAATTAAAGGAGTTGTGTAAGAAAAGATAAAGATAATAAAATGAAAATATAGTATAAATCTATATTGTATAACAATAATTAAACCAATATCTTCAAAACATATTCCGTGCTCTATATACAGTTAATTGCAATAATTGCCATAAAATACTTGGAATAGGAACAAGATTTCAAATAATAAGACCATTGCAATAAGATTAGCAATTCTACAAACAAGATTATGTAGTTCAAATGCTCCCATGCAAATGCACATAATTCTAACACTTACAAGTTACAAAAGTTCACAAATTTAAGGCGACTATGCTAATTACTAAACCATTATTATACTGAAACAACACTACAGAAACCGAAAACAGCTTAATTATCTACTCTCCAAAGTTGAAATCTCATCACTCTTTAATGAATATTAAATTAAGATGCCTAACACTCAACAATCCGTTGCAACTTTTTGGTTAGTAACATCAGCTTAAATTATGATTCCCTTCTCAATTGAAATATCACAATCTTGTAACAAATCCAGCTTTAGATTACAAAAATCACAAAATAGATCTCACATGCTAGTCAATCCAGCCTCACTCAAATTGGCATTTTCACAAAAAATTTGATATAAGAAAAACAATGGAGCTTGAAATTCTTGGGAAGGAACTCGCTCCGAAGGGATGCCAGTCCAGTCCGAAACTGCCCAGGTGGTCCAAAACGGGCAGAAGGACAAGGGCGGTGAGGGCTCACCACGACGAATTAGCAAAGGAGAATCTCCCACCAAAGAAGAGAAAGTTGGAATCAACTAGTGAAAGAAATGGGAAAATTTCAAGTTACAAGATGTCCACAAAGCACCATAGATGCAACATATGCAAGAGGTCTTTTAGTAGCTACCAAGCATTGGGTGGCCACAAGGCCCACCACAACAAGGCGGCGGCAGCGGCGGGGGGCAGAGGAGACGATGGAGTTCCAGAAGAAGCGGTGGCCGTGTGCGGCGGAGCAGTGCACCGGTGCATGTTTTGCTACAAAGAGTTCTCAAAAGGGCAGGCTCTTGGTGGGCATAGGCGGCATTGCCAAGGCCCCATTGTTAATGAAAATGAAGCTAAGATGTTTAGTTTTGATCTCAATGAACTCCCACCTGAATGAAAGGTAAATTTATCAATCTGTCCTGATTAAATCTGAATTGTGATTAATAAATTCTAAATGGAGATTGATGAATCCCAATTAGACTGGATGATGCATTGTACAAATTTTATGGAGCACTATACAGATGGGTTTTCGATGTATTGTCATATAAGTTGGACCATGTGATGTAAGTTAGAGAGCTCATATTTGTGTGTGACTCAAAAATTATTACTCTTATTTATCGTATTTTTTTATAAAAATATATACATATACAAATTGTGATTGTGTATTTCTAAAGTCGTTGCTAAATTTCTATATGAATTACTCTTCAAGTTGAGAAATTTAGTTTGAACACTAGCATCTAAGTTGAAGCTCTTAAGATTTTAGATGAGACTTGCCCTTTTCATTGTCACAACCAATTATATATGATCAAACTCATCTTTTCAGCTATAGAATCAATGTAGTTCTAATTGTAACTGGAATAGAGAGTAATGACTTGACCCCAAAAATTCACAGTAGTATTCAAGCAAAATTCTGATAACAATCCCACTTCCAAGTTTTATCAAATACATTCAACTCCACCATGGCCACATCAATTAATGCATAATAAAAAAGCATAATAATTCATGGAGGATAAGAAGCAAAAATCATTTTTTTAGATGGATAATTAGTGACCAAAATCTATGTCAAAAGAGAGAAGAATGAGAATGTACTCTCCTAATATGCTTACTGATACACAATAATACTTTTACAGCAGCAGATCCCAAAATCAGACACTTAATAACATCATAAATTTCTGTACTTTTTTGTGTGGGACTGACTCAACATACTCGGTTCCCAACAGTTTGATACAGTGACTTCAGCTGTGTGTTCCATTTGTCTATTGCAGTGTACTTTTTCATTCCTTTTGACCTGCAACCATAACATATTGTCTTGAGTTTATACATATGCTTTGAAGTGTGTGGATAATGAAATCGGTAAGTATTAGTATTAAGGTTGAGGTCAATTTTGAAGCTCAACCTGTCACCACGCTCCAACAGCCGATTCACTTGATCAATGTGCCCAGTAATCCGATTATCCAAAATGAGTGACACCAACAACTCTTCCACGTCCTTCTCTGGGACATTAAGCTCCTGCGTGTTGTAAGTGTTGTTAATTTAAACGGTGTTTGGTAACAAAAAAAGGGAAAAATTCAACTTGTGCCTAGGAGAATCAGCTTTACAAGAAATGTCTTGCTGCTCTCAGAAATAGCATACCAAATGGATTTTAGTGTCTGTACCTTTCCCTATTATTTATAAATTCTATCAATGATGTGGAAACAAACCAAGCACATGAGACTTGTTTTTACCTTTGATATGAAGGGGATCCGAATCCGTGTGTAAGGCTTGATGAGTTTGAGCAGCACTTGTGTTCTCACATTCTTTAAGAGATCTTCAATGTAATTGCGAATAAACAGATCATCCATAATTGTCCTCCTGTTACTCTGCAACATTTCCAACAAATTATTACGGGGTTACACACTTACACTTACACACACAAGTTTATGAAGGGTCAAAACTGTTCAGGGCAATAACATGTTTTGGCAAAAGCATACCTTCAAAATTTTTTCAAACTCCAAAATTTCATTCCTTTGGTATGCTGCGATTAGGTTTGTCATTGCTAGAATCTCAGGATCATTTTTGTATCTGCATAGCAAATGAGGCAAGTAGGCAACTAAGTTGAGATTCAAAATATACGCTTGAATAACACTGAGATGCTAAAATTCACCAAACAACTTACGGCTTTGCCTCTTGACCGTCAAATGGATTGACTTCTGATTCCATTAGCATATTTGCCAGAACCAAGTACCTGACATGTAGCGATTGAAATCAATGGGCATACTAAAATTTAATCAGGAAGGATATTCATGTTTTGCAATTTAAAAAAATACATCAACTGCATGACCCAAAGTCAATTAAATTAAATTAAGTCCAACCATTAATCTATGACATATCCAGCTAGAAGATAACTTGAGTATGCTAACTATCAAGATATACCGTACCAACCAGCCTATATACGCATACTATCATAGTTCACAATAGTTTCCACTTGAATTGGCATAGAGTTGCTGAAATAGTTCACCAGCCATTCTAATAACAACTCGGGGTGACAGATTCTTGTACAGAACGTTCCCCAATCTTTTATGCTTAAAAACATAACAGCACATATAACTGACTTCAAAATAGAAAAGCTTACATGTTAATTAGATAGGCAATCATTAGAGACAAAATACATAGAAATGTAAGTATACATTTGTGAAGACAATACATCCACACACAACACAAACAACATAGACGCACATCTAACATAGCATTTAAACTGGAATCTGCATATTAGATATGCTGAAGATAAATAACAGCCAGTTTTAGATTATTTGCAACCAGATAGGTATTCTCAGAGTAACATGAATACAGTATAGGAAAAAAAATCAGCAGTATCATCCCTATTCCCTCCATCCCCGAAAGTGGTAAATGAAATAATTAAGTCAAGGCATACTTTAGGCATTGGATGCGCCTTTGATTCCCAGCTTCATCATAGTTTTTGAAAGCTTCAAAGAAATCAGTGGCTGCATCTGGCCATTGTCGCTCTGCCATATGCATTTTCCCACCACATTCACGAATAATACCCATGATTCTTGGATGAGGGATTGCAGATTTGACAGATAGTGCTTTTTGGTATAATTCCTGGAATAAATTCAGAGCAATATTTAAACAAGAAGGTCAAAATATTATATCATCATTCATCAGCAAAAATTATTTTAATCAGAAAGTAGAAATATGCTACTGCACCTTCAGTTTTTTGTTGTTTTTAGTTTCAGTGTACATTTGGATTTCAATCGCATACACTTCCAACAATTGTGTGCCTTTCTTTTGATCATCAGTACCATCTTCTTTTTTACAAGATTTATGAAGCTCCTTCAAAATCTGAAAAAGAATTCTGAAATTTGAATAAAAATATTCTGAATCAAGTTTATTAATTTGCAACCTTCAGAAATACCTTACTCATCCGCCCATATTCGCCAATATCAAACCATATTTTGCACAACTTTAGATTTGTCTTGAACCATAGCCTCTGTAGCAAATAAATAATAACATGAGAATTTTCCACTAATGAAAAAAAATCAAATTAATTAAATAATTAAAACTTAATTTAGACCAAAACAACTCTTCACCTCATTCTTTGCCTCTTCAAGGGCCTTCAGGGTGGTTTGGTAAAACTCTTGCAGCAGATTGAAGTTCTGCCCGGCAGATCCAGAGATAAAATCCATGATATTGTTTATGCATTTTTCACTGTAATTTCGAGTGACTGCAGACTTGATGTAAGTTAACATGTCCCTGTAGGCATCCATCATTTCCTTGTACCTCCCAAGTTTATAGTAAAGCTTAACAGTTTGTTTCAAAGCTTTAAATCCCCTGAACATAAACAAGAAACCAACAGTCAAAGACTGTAAACCATTCAATATGCATAGTGTCAGCAAGTATCGCATCTACCCGACCAGGTGCATGTAGCACCTATTATTTTGAATAATTTAACATCGCTTCAGGTAAGGAATTTAAACTGTTCAAATTAAGAAAACTAGACTGTTACTCTTTTTAGCTCCCGTCATCCACAAAACAGCATGATCTGTACTCAAGTTTTAAGTACCTACTGCTGATAAAATTTTCCTCCCACAACAATGCTTGTTAGCAGAAAAACTTAAGGAACAAACAGACTCCCAGTTCATGCAAACAGACTCTGAAATTTTAGCAGGAAAATGAAGAGACAGTTTTCTTCTCACAAGTGATTAAACAAAAGAAATAAACCAGATGGCTTGCGAATAGAGCTATCTCCATAAAGACCGACATGAGCCCTCAAAACAGGAACTGAGCCATGATTAGAAGATGATTTCCGTAACGGCCGTTTAAACTCAGATAATGAATCAACATAAGAAATTAACTAATAGTACTAAAACACATCCGAATTAATAAGAAAATTGGAAAAGAGACAAAAAAAAAAAAGATTTAGAAACACACTCCACAAAGATCTTTCACTTTCACTGTTGTATACATATCCATATGATATGACCATATTCTGAAACTTGAAAACCTTTATCAAAGTTAAATAAAGTAATGGATGAGACTTGAGGGAACATGCTAGTTTCCTTTATCAGCTTATAAAACAGAGATCATAAAAAAACTAAACGCCACAATATTAGCTGCAAGATCAATTACCATTCAGCCTTTTCTGGTTCCATACGCACCACTTCTGCGAAACCTTCAAGCGCCCCTTCAGGGTCTGTTTCTACTAGCCCTATACCAAAACAAAAACAGTCACGCCAACATTTACAAATAGCAAAGCTAATGGCAACAGTGTATTAAAGTTAATGAATTTCACTCAGAAATAGCATAGCCAAGTCATTACCCCATTCATCTACCCCAAATTCCCAAATTCAAATAATGTCTTATACGCAAATATAGGGTATACAGAAATTGGCGAAACAAGTAATCAAAATGGTAAAAGAGGGTTAAATTGAGAAACCTAATTGTATTTGTACCTTTAGAGTTGTAATACTGATTTTCGATATCAACATCCTGTTCCTCCGGCTCCTCGTCGGAGTACTCAAACCCGTAATCCTCCATATCAGCATCTGCACCATATTATTATACGATTAAAACAAATGGCGTGATTGAGTAAAGAAAGGATAAAAACCTAGACTTTTCGCATCACCTGAACCCATCGCGATTCAGTATCCTTTTCAACTGAAGATTTCGTGTAAACCCCACAGTGTGTAGAGGATTTTCCAGTGCAGTATGAGAGAGAGAGAGAGAGAGTTCACTTTGATTGAATTGGGATTTTGATATTATGAAGAAAAGCTCTAATTGGGCTTTAGATCTTCAATTAATTCACGTATTGGGCCAAGCATGCATCCTACTTTTTTATTTACTGTGGGCCTTGTAAGCCCATTGTTCTCAAAAAATAAATGTGTCATGTGTGAGTCAATTTAGGGTAATGATGGATTATTCACTGATTTTTTTTTAAGATAATCAATTATAGTTTTCATTTATCCATGATAACTCAGAATTTCTGATCTATTGGATAGAGGAGACCGCTGAGTTTCTTTACTTTTTTTTTTTTTGTCTCAAACATTTACTTTTTTGTTTTAATAGCATTGTTGTAGTAGTATATCAAAAACTGAAAATAAACAATAAATTACACGTAATATATTTATATATAGTAGATAGCATCCACTAAAGTTTGATAAGATCATAAAAGTCTTCACGCAAATCTCAAGGCATTTCAGATAAATTAATAAATATAATAAGCTCACATATTTTCTCAATCCATCTTGTAATTAAATAATAAGTATATTATTCGATCGCAGGGTTATATTTCTAATATGCTTTATTTCTTGTCGTTTTACTTAATAAAGGTTGGCCAATGGAAGACGTTTCTTGTTGTGATTCGAGAAAGTTCGATCGTGGTCTAGGCCAAATTGCATACAAACTTACGTCAAAATTAAATAATCCATATTTTAGTTGACGTTTGACAGTTAATATTTATTATGGTCACGCTAATCACACTCTCCAAAAGTAATGTTTTTTTGTCTACATTTTTCAATGATTCAATTCACATAATACTACATACTAGTAGTACTCCTACTATATTAAGGGTAGTATGTTACTTTATCTAGATCTATACGCCACATAATATACATTATCAAACTTTGTGTGAGCACCTAAAAAAAAGAATCTGTGTGAGCACCTAACTCTGGATCCATTGTTTGATTCTTTTTTCTTGAAGAAAATGTACGTGGTGTTAGTAATATTAATCATAAAAGCATGGGTTAAAGAACAGCTAGAGAATATTAGCATCGTTGTATATTAAGATATTCATAGATGAATTGTTCTATATCAAAAACATAAATATAAATACTAAGTGAGCAGTGGCGGACCCAGGAATTTTACACTGCGGGTGCCAAAATGACATAACACAAAATGAAGAGAAATATAAAGAAAGGGTTTGGATCCTCTACTGTGCAATCAACTCCTGTTACTCACAATACATAATTTTATATAAAAAAGATTAATATTTTAATGTTAAAATTTATAAGTATAATAATGGTGTGTTTGTAACAGGAGTTGATTGCACAGCAGGGAATCCAAATCCATGAAGAAATTAGGACAAGAAAACGTTAAAAATGGTGCCAAAATGACATAACACAGAATGAAGAGAAATATAACGAAATTAGGACAAGAAAACGTTAAAAATAAAGCATTTTGGCTCAGGGACTCATACTCAGCTCTCAAATTTTTGAAGTTTTTAAGGCAGATACCACCACGACTTGAGCTGATACCAACGGCGGATCCAGGAACATAATATCATGGGGTCGAACAAGATAGTAAATATTTATGTAAAATAATTATTTAAATTAATTATTTTTTATAAATATATATTTTAATATAAATAATTCATGGGAGTATCGATATTCTTAAAGCAACATACTCCACTTTCTACGTCTCGTCATAAGTGAGACGCTTCATAATTTAAGAAAAAAACGTTTACGGAGTTAAGTGAAGAAAGAATAAAATAGGAGGTTAGATAAAACAAAGGTGCAAATAAATAATAAAGTAAGAGCAAACAATTATGTTATGGGGTACGTATTTTGACAAAAAAAATGACATCCCTGGGTTGGGACGTACTAAAACTAATACGAGACGCTTATGGTGGGATATAGCATAATTTTTTTGTAACATACCAAAATTTTAAAGATTTAAAAAATTGAATATAAATAATAAGGTTGAAAATTTAAATTATAAAACTAAAATTAGAAGAAATTAAAAAAATATTTACTTCATATCAGTACGTGTTTCATTAAGATAAGTTGATTTTGATATACTGTACTACTACTATTTAACATTATTTGGTATTTTAAGATAGAGAATACATTTTTAATAGACTTCTAAGAATTAATGCAAATAAAGAAAAAAATTTCAAAGCCTATTTTACAATTAGATAACATATTTAAGATATTTAATCTTTTAAATTTAGTCAAATTGTGTGAGCATATATATTTATTGATGCCAGTTTATTCTAGTTCACGTTAATATAGGAATGAGAAATCAATAATTACATCTCCAACTCGATTCCTCTTTCTCTTTGAAAACAAAAACCGCGGAAGGACTCTTCCCCTCCAACTCCTTCGTTCTCGACAACGGTCTCCCCTGCCGGCTACCGTGATGCCGACATCCGGCTGCCTCACTTTCTTCCTTTCTCTCTGCTCAGTCTCCTCATCATCTCACACTCACACGGCGTGACGACGTGAGGTGGGGGCGGAGACGTTAACGCCGCAGGGTCGGAGGCCGAAGAAAATAGCTTTCCAGTGGCACTGCGGGGCAGGTGGTGGGGTCGGCCAACCCCGCCCGACCCCACCTAGATCCGCCAGTGGCTGATACTATATTATGAAATTTATAGATTATATATACATGTAATAGTTCAAATTGTTTGGGTTCCAATACCACCCCACCCCTCTACGAGGTCAGCCATTGTAAGTGAGTCATTCCTTTTATTGCTACTTATTCATGGAGTATAACATTATTAAAGTTTATAATTGATCTCTCCTTCGTTCAACTAGGCATGCATGCCGTATGCATCCAAATTTGATTAAAATAATTGTTTTGTGAAAGCATGATTGTGGAGAGTTGAATTGTTGAAAGCAATAAAAATTGCAATTTTCTTGGATCCAATAAAAAATGACTAGGAAAATAATGTGGTTTAACCAAGATATCTACACATCGTATTCACAAACTAAAAAAAAAAAACCTAATAAAAACCTAGTAGAAACTAGTAAGGATATTTAATGGTTATTAGGTAAAAGGAATATTCAATTGGCTACCTAACAAAAAATTAAATGCCAATATACTCGCCGTCAGTTTTACATGCAAGATATTTTATTAGCATTATATATATTAGTATGTCGCATTCACATTTTAATAGTAGTACATATTTGGTGATTCAAAAAATAATTAAGTAACAATATGTTGTATGTGATGCAATGACATACATACATTGGCGAATTTAGAAAACCAAGTTTGTACGATCAGATACAAATACAATGAATGAGTTCGTCGATGTTAAAGAAAACAATAAATCTATGTGATCAAATTTTGTACAACTAAAAACTATTTTATTTGTATAAAAATAGGTTTATTTATGCATTATATTAAAATATAGGGATGCATATATAGTACATGGAAAGTGTATAATATTATGGTCATATATTTATGATTTATGTATATTTTTTTTTAAATTTTTTAGAACTATTAATTTTATTTAGTGCATACTTTCATTCAAAATTTAAAAATAATAGAAAGAAAATTCAAATATAAAAATAAAAATGAGGTTAAATACTAATAAGTCTTTTTAACTTATCCACTTACTATATTTATGATTTTAATATATAATTAATACATCAAATATTAATATTACCTTATTTTGGTTGTACAAAATTTGGTTGTTTATCATTACTCGAAAAAAAAAGAGGCAGTACAACTATCATCGTTCAGTTATTACACTATGTACGGGGTGTGGCATCTCTAAAAGGCAAATTTAATAAAGTTTAAATGGGCGTCTTTGGATTGTGGCGGATCTAAAGGGTGATTTAAATATCCAAAATCCAAAAATTCGACGTGAATCAACCTAAAATTTAAAACTCGATATGATTTTTTTGAATTTTCAGTTCTAGGTTTTATAAATTTCAGATATTTAGATCGAATTGGACAAAATTCCAAATGCGCAGTTGTAATATTTTTTTGTACTACTTGGTAATGAAATCAGTGGATAATGAAATGATGATTAGAAGTAGTGCAAAATACTCCATATCGATACTAAAATCTAGGGTGGTAGACAGTATTTGTGGATATTACGATTTCATATGTATATATCAGTATTTCTTTGATGAATTTAATACAGAAAAGCATTTCCATTATTTTGTTAGGTGAACATCATAATCATGAAATATTTTCATATCAATCTACATTGATGAAAATTAAAGAAAGTGATTATACTTTGCCAAAAACAAGTGCGAAAAGTAAGGTGTATTCAGAGAGATGTAGGTGAGAGAGTACATATATAATGACTTATCACTTATCAAAAGCAATAACTAAAAAAAATCATATTTCAACATTAATATCGTTCTGCAATCATAATAAATATCAATTAAATGCTTAGTTGATACTATTAAATTTGTAAAACTATAAAACCAATATATTGTTAAAATATCATGATCGATGGATGATCAAAATTGTTTTCAAACGAAGTTACGCTTTTACGTTTTTCTCAATTGTCAGTCTTTTTATAGAATAACGTTTATTTTCCATTTTGTTATAATTTCTATACGAATAAACTCATTCTTTTATATGATACTATAATTCTTCGTGAATGATTTTAAACAACTAGTATTTAATAAATTGGATGAAATATTCATTTTAGGCTATCCTTTTTTTTTCTTTTTTTTTTTTGGGAAAATTAATCATCCTCATTGATCTTAGCATTAACATATGTTACTATTATTCACATCTTCAATGCATAATACAAAGCATAGCACATACAACTTAGTAATTAAAGCATAGCACGATTAGCCAAATGTCATTAGAAGTGGTCTTGCTACATCACATGGTACACAGAGCATAAAAAATAGGCACTTTGAGCTCGTCATAACCATGAAACTTGCAGTCCATGAATAAAGAAAGAGCTTTGACTCCCCAAAGTTGTAGTCGGAGATTGAAATATAAACTCGTCTTTAAATTACAAGGAAGAAGCAACAACAGGCGCATTAGAACCTCGTCTTCGTTGCTACCGAGTTAGAAGTGATAAAACTGCTTTCTCACGCATCTTCATCACCATCTCGTCACTGAGGGGCGGCGGCATTGTAGTCCTGCGCCAGCGCCACCATCGTGCGCGCTCCGGGAGAAGCCGCGTTCCACTAATTTGTCCTTCTCCTCATTTTAGGCTATCCTTATGTACACGATACACACTTTTCCATCACAAGCTCATACGTGAATACTAATATTACTATATTATTATCTATGTTTTGATTCATTTTGGAGAATAAATTCATACTTGCAAGAAAAAATATAAAATAAGCTCATACGTATTATATCATCATCTATGTTTTGATTCATTTTGGAGAATAAATTCTTACTTGCAAGAAAAAATCATTCGCCACTTTAATGGAAATTTTGTACAATTTGACAATAATTTGGAATGAAATAAAATGAGGATGTCATGGAAATCAAGGATTCAACGTAAAAGTAAAATAAATATATAACTAAAATGAGAATTTATTTATTTGGTAAGCACAAAAATATAAAAGAATTAAAATAATTTTCATTAATTAATCTCACTCTTATAATTGACAACTACATGCACACACACCACCTGTTGGATTGAGGAAATCTTAAACCAAGGAATTAAGCAATAGTAGTGGAGAAAATCAAGTGCAAGATCCTTGTAAACATAGAAAAATAAAATCTTTCTATATTCTCGTACTTTGAACACCCTCAAACTAAAAAAAAGACTATTCCCTCGCCCACGACACTCCACACCCTGTCCTACAAAGTGGTGAGGTGAGGAGGAGGTAAATCTCAATCTATATCTTAAAAACTGTCATATATCTTAAAAACTTCTGCATTGCCAGAATCGGAATTTAAATCTTTGACCTTAAACTCAATTATCTCATCGAATACCAATTGAACTATCCATACAAACAAATATACTTATAAAAGAGTGATTAATGTAACAGAATCAATACATCAAAAACACATTAGAATTTAAAAATCCAATCTTTACATAATTTTATAAAAAAAGTTGTAAACTTGTAAAACAATAAAATGAAACAAAATGTCCCTGTCGGAAGAAAATAAATGAAAAAAGGTCAAAAATTTGATGTTGGCGGCCTACCAATTAAAAAAGAGAAGATGCAGAAAATGGTGGTTGTTATCACTGCATACGTACCTCTCCTCTTCTCCTCTCTCCTAGTCTCCTCCCATGCATTTCACGACCTTGCCCCGTGGAAATCCCGTCCCCACCTCCACAGTTGCTGTGAGATTCACGCGCATATTCGCATCAATTTTTCAACCCCATCCCTTTTGCTACAATGATTCAATCTACTAGTACTACTAATTTTACTGCAAGATATCTTAGAAACCAATTTTATAATCAGCTAACAGCCGCTTTAATTTCTTGGAAGCTTCTGAAAAAGAGAATAAACAATTGCCAACTGTAAATAATCATTTTGGTGAAGAGGATGTCAAGCTTTTTAATTTCATCTTGATCATTTTAGGAACCCCTTCTTTACCTGTGGGATGGCTGGTTTTGGTTTCTTGCCCTTTTCTCAATTGGGGGCCAGCGTTTCTCTCTCTCACACACACATAAACACGCAAATCTTGAAAAAAGGTTTGAGCTTTATTTGACCCTTTGCATACTCCAAGAGCCGCACTGCTGCAGCTCCTGATCTGATCAAATCATTGAGCTTCGATTAATATTTACAACTCACAATATTTGAGTCTATCCTTTTGGATTGTTGGGCCCTTGTTTCTCTTTCACACCCACAGTTTCTTTTCACAGGTATATATATACGTGTGTTGCAGAGAGATGTGCTTTACTAGTTGTTTTCCAACATTTTCCCCTAAAAAGGCGCTGTCTTGAAACTGGGTTTGGGATTTCTTTGAATTAGGAATTCTTGAGGATTTCTTTGAGTTGGGATTTGGGAATTTGGGTTGAAAAGGGAGTGATTCTTTCGAATTGGGATCGATTTGCGGCTGAGTTTTTTGCTGCTTTGTTTGTGATTGTGATTCTTGCAATTTGCCAGCAGAGGTTTGGGATCTTTCAGTGGTCATGAATTTTCTATTCCCTTTTACTTTGTTAGTTTGTTTAATGTTGTTTGGGTCCTTTTCTTAGTCATTAGTTAAATGACTTACTAAACCAAAGTCACCTTGAACTTTGAAATGCAAGTTGTGGTTTAATTTTGTATTATACTAATACACGTGATGAATCTGTAACCATAATTAATTTTTTGTGATTCGCTTTGACCCTTTCTTTGCTTCGATTTGAATACTCATTTTTTTTTTGTTATTTATTGATTTGTTGATTCCTCAAATGATACTCTTATTGCTTATTGTAGTTGATCAATATTAACTGCCTGAACAATTTTGAAGAATTGGCAAAAAAAAACAATGAAGAAAGTAAGAAACAGAGATAAATCAGATCATTTGGATAGGAAAAAAAAAAGTTTTGTTGGCTTTCAAATGTTGCATAGTTAGTTGAAAGTGTTTATATGGTTGATTCTTTGCTTTTGAAATGAATCTTCATTGGGGCACTCTGTTTTCATGATCTCTGAGTTTGAATGGATGCACTTTTCAGTTTTTGCAGTCGAAGTAGGTGCCATTGATCTGCAGAGATTTATTTCTGAAAAAACGGATTTGAGTGCGATCAAGTTTTGCAGAGATGAATCAACCGAAAAAAGTGAAGCGTATGATCGGGAAGTATGAGCTTGGAAGGACAATTGGGGAGGGCACATTTGCAAAAGTGAAATTCGCAAAGAACACTGAGACGGGGCAGCCTGTGGCGATCAAGATTCTTGACAAAGATAAAGTTCTTAAGCACAAAATGGCTGAGCAGGTTGTTGATCTTTCCTTTAATCTTCATAACTTAACTTTCTTCAGATTTCATTTTGAAGCCGAGTTGATTAACTCATTGCTTTATTGAGTTTGCAGATCCGGAGAGAGATTGCTACAATGAAATTGATCAAACACCCTCACGTTGTTCAGCTATACGAGGTATCTTGCTTCCCCTTCCTCTCTGAATACATATTTTTGTAAATGATTTTGACCGACTGTTTTCGTGTAAATGAATAGTGCATTAGCAATAAATGCAAGAGTATTTACTGTGGTCGTCTAATCATCTCTTTTTTCTTTAGGTAATGGCCAGCAAGACCAAGATATTCATCGTTTTGGAATTTGTTACCGGAGGAGAGCTCTTTGACAAAATAGTAAGACAAGAACTTTAACCCTTTCAATCCTCGATATTTTGATTATTCTTCATTTAAGTATTCGTATTTGAAATCTGACGTATGTCGTCCAGCAGTACATTTCTATTATCTTATTAAAACTAAATTATGTTACTATAAAGGTAAATCATGGAAGGATGCGAGAAGATGAAGCTAGAAAGTATTTTCAGCAACTTATTCACGTTGTCGATTATTGCCACAGTAGGGGGGTTTTCCATAGAGATCTAAAGGTACTTGACCAGCCTTCTAATACTCCACGAATGTTCAAAACTTTACCATTATACTTGATCTGTATAATTCTGTTGCAGCCGGAAAACTTGCTATTAGATGCTGCTGGAAACCTCAAAGTTTCCGATTTTGGGTTGAGTGCTCTGTCCCAGCAAGTCAGGGTAAGCTTCATAATGTTAAAATTTGGTTAATAAGTACGGAGTAGTACTTATACTGCCCATTTTTGTTCAAATGCAAAAGGAAATTCTGTTAGTTTTGATATAAAGTGTAGAAATAGTTGCCATTTTTGTAAATTCCAACTAGTGGAAAAAGATTACTTATTGATATAATTTTGGCAGGATGACGGCTTGCTGCATACCGCTTGTGGAACACCAAATTATGTCGCTCCAGAGGTATACATTTCGTCTCTCTTCACCTCTCCATTTCCGTTGTAGTTTTTTGCTAATTTTGTTGAAATCTTCATAGGTACTTAATGACAGAGGATATGATGGAGCAAATGCAGACTTGTGGTCTTGTGGAGTCATACTTTTCGTATTGCTTGCAGGCTACTTGCCTTTCGATGATTCCAATATTATAAACCTGTATAAAAAGGTGAGCATTTTTTGTGATTTTCGGACATTTTGCTCGTTTTTTAGTTCTGCTACAGTTTTGATCATTTGCTGTTTGACATGTCCAGATATCTTCTGCTGAGTTCACATGTCCTCCTTGGCTTTCCTTTGGTGCCATGAAGTTGATTACTCGAATCTTGGAGCCGAACCCTCTTAAAGTGAGAACATTAGTCAATCGCTATGCTAACCTATTTGGTTTATGCTCTCACCGTCATCTCTCTCAGAATTTAAGCTTCTGCATTTTTGCAGCGAATTACAATCCCCGAAATATTGAAGGACGAGTGGTTTAAGAAAGATTACAAGCCAGCAGTGTTTGACGAGAAAGAAGATGCAAGTTTGGATGATGTGGAAGCCGTGTTCAAGGATTCAGAGGTACATATGCACAGTTAAATCTCCACATATTTCGGTTTGCTAATAGTTTTGATTCGTAAAAAGCATCTCACTAACTTATTTACAACAGGAATTTCTCGTGACGGAGAAGAAAGAGCAACAGCCGGCTGCAATGAATGCCTTTGAGTTGATTTCGATGTCGAAAGGTCTCAATCTCGGGAATCTATTTGATGATGAACAGGTTTGAACTTTTAATGCAAAAACTCTTTGCTTATATAATTAGGATTGGAGAAATCTTAGTATTCAGATAAAATACTCGAATCATGAAAAGTAAACGTTGCGTGAAGTGTTGTATGCAGTGATTTTCAGAATAAGCAAGGCAGTGACTAACCCGATTCTCATGTCTTCAACGACAGGGGTATAAGAAGGAAACTAGGTTCACGTCTAAATCTTCAGCAAATGATATTATTCAAAAGATCGAACAAGCTGCAAAACCTCTTGGTTTCGATGTTCAAAAGAAAAACTACAAGGTAATGGTTAATTCTTTAGTTACAAACTCAACGAGCAACCTTGTTTCGTGCTTCCTTTTTGATAATGTTTTTCCAAACATTTCCAGATGAGGCTAGAAAATTCAAAAGTGGGAAGGAAAGGATACCTCAATGTTGCAACTGAGGTATGTCGTTTGTCTATTGCATGTTAACCGGGTGTATGGAAAGTTTTAGTACTTTGTTTGTTCGGTATGTGATCTGAATTAATGTGCTTGAATTAGGTTTTTCAAGTTGCGCCTTCTTTGCACATGGTCGAGGTTAGGAAAGCAAAGGGAGATACTCTTGAATTCCATAAGGTACATTATTCGGCCAAATGTGTGTTTATAGCATATGCTCCTTTCGTTCCACTATATTAGTAGTAGTACTATATTCCTTAATTAGACTCGTCGTCCACTTTCTTAATTTGAATTGCCTTATAAAAATTTTCTTTTACTAAAATAACCTTATTTGATGTTTGTGAAGATAATATATGAAGCATTTAACAAATAATTACATTTATCAAAGAACATTAAATGTATTTTCTTACTGTGTAAAAATGACGAAAATGTGTAAGATCTTAGCTCAAAAATCTGTGATGTTCTTCATATGCAGTTCTATAAGAACCTCTCTACATGCCTTGAGGATGTAGTTTGGAAAACAGAAGAGGATATGCAACAAATGAAGTAAATCACGCCGCGATCTCAAAGAGTGCGTTTTAGATTCAAGTGTATAAATTGATGGATTTGTCATTCTTTCGTTGATTTGGTTTCTCTCGCGGGACCTTTTTCTTCCGAGAGAGGAGCATTCGCTTCCGCAGTTTTGAGCTCATTTCTTGGTGTGAAGATTGGAGATCATAGATAGTTTTCTTGTAAGGTGTGCTTTATTAATAGTCATGTGTATAAGGAATAACACACTATTCATTGTAGTGTATGCATTTCAAAGATTGAACACATAATTGGGAAAATATTGTTTTACTATTTGCAACAATGGTGAGGGACAAACAGTATTACTAATATAGACATAGTATATGAAGTTTTTGATGGATTGTGTCATCACATTACAAAATGTGCAAAATGATTATAATCTCTCCTGTTGTCGAGCAGGAGTGGCTTTGCCCAATCGACCAGGCTCTCGTTAGCTCCTTTGGTGCTCGCGTCGTCTCCATTGGCTCGAGAAATTTGAAGTCACTTGTGCAAAAGTCTTATATAATGAACATGTCACTTCAAACGACTCATTAATTATATTAAAGACCATAAAATTCACCATGCATCACTCGAGAAAAAATATCAAAATCGAAGAAAAATATCAGTCGAACACGGGATAGCACTTCGTCGCAAGACACGAACTATAGTCATTACAACAATAGTCACAATCAGATATTTCTCTCAGTACTTCTGTATGATCTCTATCATACAGTTGAAATGGAAATAAATCAATCAATAAAATAAAAATGGGACAAATAGGAACAAGGCAACCAAGCTGCTAAACACAACAAAGACAATAAACTTCAAATATATTCACTGGAAAAATGGGAACTGGTAAAAGAGACTCTAAAACAAGCTCAGCAACTTCCTTCACCAGTTCTGTCGTCTGGCCCAGCAAGCGCAATCTGTTTGAATAAGCATCACGGGTTATGCTAATTTTTCGAGATAAGCTTACAAACAAAATGCATCATGTTGATAAAAAAAAAAGTCTAAAATGAACATAAGATTATGATAATTACGTTGCAATCAAATGCGAATCTTCTTGCCAGCATGATGGCTGCGTTTCTTTCTCGTTCTGACTCAAATGCTAAGATGAAGGACAATCCCGTCTTTGCTTGCCAATATACTGACTGAGCTGCAGCGTTCCCACCACCTCTAATTCCACAAAGCTGAGGTATATAAAAATGGAATTGTAATTAAAGCCCAGGTAAAAGATAGCCTTGATGAGGGCATCTTCCACTTAATAATATTTCAGTTATCTTAGGTAAAAGATAGCCAGCGAAAACTCTCTTATTTTGCTCGAAAGTTGTGATTTTGGCAACAATGCAGAATATATCCGTAATACCTTTATATTCAGACTAAATAGTTGCCACATGGTCAACATTCGGACTATAATTTAACACTCTAGTTTTTGCTAAAGTCGACGACTACCTGCATTGAATTGGAATAGTACTCCTTAGCTATAGTTGTTTGCCCTTTGCTGAGTTTTATTCTCATCTTTCCTATATGAAGCACATGGATTGACTGTGAAGGATGATCTTCTCCATTCATCTGGATAAGGAGTGCCTGCAAAGAAAGGTCTTTCCTTTATTACGATTTGGGAAACACGTAATGAAATGAGAACCAACCCAAAAACAGTTTACAAGCACGCAATAGGCCGGGGAAAATTCTTAGACAACAATGAATTCACAATCATATTATATTATTATATATAACTAGCCACCTAAACTATTTATTTACCCTCCTTTATGTGAGTTTATGGAAGACATGTTGCTTTGTAGAATTTTATAAACTTTTCATCTCTTTTATCTTCATGGCTGCTTTTTTGTCTTTACAATATTAAAATGGCCATTATTTTCTTGGCATCCTCCGATCAGTAATCAATGAGACAAGTCAAATTAATCCAGCGGATTATTTCAAAGAAACATGAACTTTCTATCAGGGAAAGTAATGCCACAAATATTAGGCGCATCTCCAACAAACACATGCATCATGAAAGCCAAATTTTCGATCGACAAGATAAATAAACATACAGTGAATTCGGTGTCATGCCTCCGCACCAATGCCTCTACATAGTTTCCCAATCCTGCAGCTGTTGAGAAAATAGATTTATTTATTTAGTGTTAGAACTTGGAACAAAAAATTAACTATGATTAGTGTAATAAAAAAGAAAGGAAAGGAAAATATTTTTACAGACCAGGATCAATAGGACCAGAAGTTGATAAAGTAATAGTCTGATCATCAGTCGAGATATCCGCCTGCAGTACTCTTCCAACGTCAAAAGGTTCCGGAGCATATACAGATTTGTTGGCCCCTGGCATAGTGCATAAGCCAGTAAATAACAAACACATTAAAGCTTTTGAGAGCATTAATTTTATGAGGGTATGCTATTTCCTGCTCGATTAAGTGAGAGACTCAAGGACCTCAATTTCAATAAGATATCAATAACTCATGCATAGAGCCAAACTTATAAAATACTAGGTACACATTAAAAGGAGATGGGATTTTCTTCAAGGGTTAATGGCGTCTAAATACACGAACTTTCACCAGTCACCAAATGCTGGTTTTGCATATGAACTAAAAAATTTGCCTCCCAAGACACAAACTTTCAATTGTTCCAATTATTTTCAATGTTTGCCGCTTTCTGGTTAATTAATGCCAATGTGGCTAACTGAAATGGCAAATTAATGACATCATGACTAGTTGAGCATTGACATCCAACCAACCACTTCATTTAGTGCATCAGCCATTAAAGCAATTGACAACTGTTCGAATACTTAGATTAACTGAAAGTTGTGTGTTCAGAAGGAAAATTTTCAATTAATGTGTAGAACCGGAGTTTGATGAAAGTTTGTGAGTCAACATCATTAACTATTAACATTCAAATACCTGATATAAGTTCTTTTTTGCCATCCTCAGAAGTAGTGCGAAACCACTGAATAGTGCATTCAGAAAGCTCCGGAGCACTATCGGAACAAGGATATATCCGCAGACATGAACCCAGTGCCTCAGTGCCATCTATATCGTACAAACGAAGCAAGTTTTCATTGCCCTTTTTGCTTGCAAGCTGCAAATTTCAATATCAAAGTGCATCTTAGCTATTGGTTTTACTTTCCAGGAGTAAAAAAACCAATATCCTCATTATTGTCACCACGAGCATTTTACTCCGTATAACAACCTGGGCTACAAACAGAAGGCGCCTAACATGACACTTAACATTTTCATTTGCCAAAACGGTTACATCATGTTACTAAAAAAGCCCCACCACCCCATTTATACAGGAATATAGCCTTTCCACTTAGTAGTTAGTACTATTCTATATTTGATGTGGCATATTAATTGAGATTTGTCATTACTTATTAAAAATGATTAACACTATGTCATCTCTATTTTTCAACTTCCATTCATAGTATTTTTAGCTTAGTTATGGTAAGTATTGTTAGACGACTAAAATGGAGAAGAGAGAATTTGTGCATAGTAAATTAACGAGCATGTCGTATTATGCAAAACATGTCATAATGACTGCACAATTGTAAGGGACGAAACAGGGATGAAAAGTTGGAAACAGATGTAGAAGTAAAAAGGAGAAACCTCTTTCTGGAGCTTTAGTGAATGCTTCGACTTTTCCACAAGTTGAGTCCTTAATGCACGCAATTCGTGTTCCATGTCCATGACCTGGAAAAACAAATTTTCGTATCACTAGCCATAGGTATACAATACACAAAACAGAATCCAAAAATTATAAAAATTTAACTATTGTAGATGAATGAATGGTGTAAGTGAAGGTAGGTGAAGTATATTTGTAGTAGCATCATAGTTTTCATTTATTACTTTTATATGATCAGTTTGTGCATTTGTTATAAATAAAAAGCATCAAAATGAAATATCATATTGAGTAACAGATGTAATTACCTTACTAGGCTGATGCAGCATTTTGATCCGCCTAGCCTCTTGGACATCCTTCATCAACTCATCCAAGTCCTGATTCCAAAAACAGAATGCCGCGTTATACATCAAAATATAAACTATGCATTACTTTTACATCGTTGTTTCAGGTTTGTTTGAGAAAACAAAGTATCACCGCATAATTTTTTTTTAAGTAAATGACCTGCTTTCCTGCAGCTCTAGACATTCGTTCATGTTCCTGAAGAGCTTCTTCCACTCTCTGCACTGCGGCTTTAGCATTCTCGATTTCTGCCTTTGCAAAAGCTCGTTCTTCATCAACAAGCTTCTTAGCCTCTTCAGAAGCCTGCAAGAGAAGGTATCTTTCAGTAGAAGATGAAGAGATGACAAGAAAAAAATTGTACAAGAAGTCCTTAACCAATATCATAACAGTTTTGGACAACAGGAACAAGTCTTACATTGCCAGTCGTTCATCCTGTTACTCTCCGAAAAATTAAGAAGAAATACTTACAGAAAAGAGAAGAAGCAAGGAAAGACGACGAATACAGTCTGATAAAAAAAATTGTAAATGCGAAGAGGGCGACTACGTCAGGTTACGAAACACATTTGGTAGTTTTACCTGCTTTAAAAAGGTAGCGAGCCTTTTGACTTCAGCCTTCTCTTGAATAAGCTCGCCTTCCCTCTGAGTCAACTGAAATGCTAGGGATTCGACCTGAAAAAAACAAAAGAGAACATATGGGGAAAAGTGAGACACAGAGTAAGCAGATAAGTAGCACTGGCAGCCACTTTCAAGAAAGCATAGCTAATTGAATCGAGTAGCTATAATTTTCATTTTTTCACATGATGCAAATATGCAGTTCTTAAAAGACACAGATACTTGTTCATGAAAAAATAACAGTTATTGGTCGAGCACGAATAATAACCCAGTTTTAGGCATAAATCAGAAAAAAAAATCTTGACATATGGATAAGAACAAGCTTGAGAGATATGTATAGAAAAGGAGAACACGATAACTAACAATGGATATAGCATCTGCGACATCATCGTTGTTCTTGCCACCAACTCGGCCTTTCAGAGCTTCGAGAGAATCCCTGAGTTTCTTCAGAATCACATGTTTCTCCAATGAAGCTGCCTCTTTAAGTCTCGCCTGCAACAATATTGCAATAAACGACATTCAAATGCTTCTCAGAACAACACATACAAACCCGAGCGCACCATATAGTGGTTTCACATCTTATAAATCAATTCATTAATCAGCTAAGTTAACGATAGATAGACCTGATCAGATAGCTTTGCAGCAGCTGCCAAACCCTTCTCGAATTTGCTTGCAAGATCACGTACTGAGAGGCGTTGTTGCTGCTCCAGAAACAATGCATTCTCTCGTGCAACCAAGTCCTTTGTAGAAAGTGTGTTCAAATCTTCTTTGACTTCGACAATCTGATTGTTCATTCCAATTGTGTATCTTGGAAAACGAGTAGAAGCAAAAACCACATCTGCTGACACCGGTGAGACGGCATCCTTTTGCACTGTGTAACTAAATCCTCGGGCAAACCTTGTCATTCCGGAATCTTTCCTAAAATTCGTCCATAGAGTAACTTCCATTAGCATTGTTAACAAAATCTCCATAGTGTTTTTACTTGTATCAGATCAACATTGGGCGAAACACGACATCAAAGACATATCTTTACATCTTTGGGTCTAACCATCTAGTTTTGCTCAAATGCTTGCTTTATTCAACCAAAATACCAAATTTATCAGAAGAAATGTGGAAAAAACTTATGGCGAAAATGCAGACTATCAAAACAAAGAGGAATTAACCACCAACAAAACATTAACTAATTCTTGTTGCATAGCAGCAGCTTTTCTACCTAAGTAACCACCACACTCGGAGAACCCTTAACCAAGCAAAACTCCTAATTAGGCAGTAAATGTAACACTTCTGTCCAAATTAAAAATACACAAAATCAAGAAAAAAGGGAAAATAGCATCATTAGCATACACGAAAAAGATTGGATTTTTAGTCTTTCCACTATAACATTGAACACATTTTTGACAAATAATGTTACATAAAACGCAATTATAATGACCAAAACTACCAATTCACATAACCCTAATCCAAGAAAATTCCCAATTATCTGACAGCAAATGTAATACTCACGTCCGGATGAAAAATGGAAAAAAAATTAAGGAAAAGTGAAAAAGTATAATCGGCATACCACAAAAGAATTGATTTTTACCATTGCAATCACCAAAAATAAACGATTTGATTTTCAGTCTTTTCACTAGTATCCCATTGAATACAATTTTTTAACTAATAGTGTTACAGAAACGCAAATGTAGTAATCAGCATAAACATCAAATATATGTCAAGCAAGAAAATCTTTTGTATGAATCAATTAATCAGGAAAAAATAAAAAATAATAAAAAAATAAAAAAAACTAACCCACACTAATTTTCCCAGATCATGCAATGTGAAGTGGAGGTAGACGTGGTTCTTGGAAATTAAAACTGAAGTGATAAACTGGAGCACTAGAAGTCTAGAAAGAGTGCTTGAATGTAGGGGATGGAGAATACATGTGATTGCAGAGAGAAGGTAAAGTTAAATGAAGTCTGTTTGCTTTTAGAAAGCCAATGAAATGAAAGGGCAAAGGGGTATGTTTCCTTCATACCTATAATTGCACATCAACTATTTTCACTGCAACTGTTGCTGTGTTGTCACCATTTTTGTATTTTAACGAAAATTAAATAGAATATCCATTCTATACCACAATATTACAGTCACAATAGACGTGTAATAAAAAGATTTTCCTCAAGAAAATTATGAATAAATGAAAATGCCTAATAAAGCTATAAACTTGGTATGTAAGTTTGAAGTAATCTGTTTATATTTGAGATTGTCCTATGCTGATTTGAATTTGATAGTCTAATTAAAAGTTTTTGAGGTGAACTAAAAGAACTGAATTTGATTGTAATAAAATAAATTATAGAGGATAGTATCATTATCATATTAGTAATAAAAAAAAAGAAAAGAATAACTAAAAAGGAGAGTGCAGTTGAGAAGTGAACTGTGTATTGGGCTCACCAATCATTGTGTAGTGTTGTGTAGCTTAGACTTCAAATTTTCATCTTTTTTCCTATCGATTCATGTAAAAAAAAACATGTTATCTATAGTTTTTTTTCCAATCCCTATCAGTCATTTATGAAGCTTGTTTTGATTTGTAATTTATTTTTGTTTTATTTATAATGAAAATCCAAAAGCATAGGATACCTTTTTAATTATTTTTGTTTTGAATCCGACTCAAGGCATTTGCCTTAACTTATATGGGGGTTGAATCAAAGTGGCTCATTAATTCAAGAATCGAATGATATTTTCAAGAATAATCATTTGTAATGATTGATGTATAATCGATAAGTGTTGTCAAAGTACTAAAGTTTTTGTTAAAAATTGCAAATTGTTAGCCATAGAATTGAACCTCTTTTACCTTTCTAGTCCTAGTCCACAATCAACATTTATTGATGTATTTATGGATTCTTTGAATATTCACTCTCATGCTAGACTTTGTAGCTAGAAATAATCAATGCTATTTATGAGGTTGTTTTTAGGTTATGCCATGAAAAAATGATAAAAATTAGCTTCAAGTTTGGGTGGGTTTGATTCTTATTTTTTGAAATATTTAGGTAGAGACAGAAATGTGGGATTCATGTTTGGGCTTATAAAGCCCATGTTTTCATAAAAAAGTTCATTAGGTGTTTGGGCTTGCTAACTCATATTCTCCTTATATCTAAAAGAATATGCTTATTGGGGAGCACTATGCTGACACCATAGTTAAAATGACAACCTAACATCATTATAGGCCGTCCGATCTCTTAATTAGATGGATGAGATTGATTTGTAGGATTAGAGTACGAATTGCTTGCCCATTAACATAATATTGCTTGTATGGGTATATTTGTCATTTGACCATAAATTAAACTAATACGGATTTGAAAATCACGATTAATTTGGACTCTGATTGAGAATTTCTCTCTCCCACCTTTCTCTGTCTCCTATTCTGCAATTAATCGGCGCTCTCAATCCAGAAACCCTAAGAAGAAATCGTGGCTTTCCATCAGTTGTCTTCGCCTCCAACCTAGCGTTGCAGCAGGCCACGGAAGAAGGAGCTTCGTTGATGAAATTTGTCCAACCTTGCTCTCTCATCGTTTATGATTGCATCCGATGGAGGGCGACACTATCTGCTATTCATAGATGCTCCTACGATGCTCTTGATTCCTGCCCACGACAGGTTGGGTAATTGTGCATGCAATTTTTTGATTTGGTATTGCTGCTGACTGTTGGGTAATTAATGTGTATTCAATTTTCTGTTTTGTTGATGATGGTAGGGTAATTGATTTGTATGAAATTTTATGAATCGTTATTTCTTTCTATTCGTTTGGTACTTGATGAGTATGCATTTCTTCAATTTGCTATTTCTCTGTATATACAATTATTTGATCTATTTATGCAATTTTTTGATCCAGCTTATGCGTTAATTGCTTGACGGGAGTGTAGTGAATTGCTTGATTAAACATTATGGATTGCTTTATGTCAGGAATGTCGGCGTCGGCAAACATTAGTTTGATATTGTCCGCTTTGGGTCAAGCCCGCACGGATTTGTTTTTGGGTCACTCTCAAAAGGCCTCAAACTAATTGGGGTTGGACAGGAATTATATACACCTTCCAACTTCCCTCAGATGTCCGATGTGGGATAGGTTTGTACTAACACTTTATCTATACTCATGCAAAAAAAGTGGCATTGAATTGCTTCAATGTGCTTCTTTGCGATTGAGGTGAATTGTTTGATTAAACATTATGGATTTCTTTAAATAGTAGTGAATTGCTTCACTATGTTTGATTAACTGCTTCTCTATATAATACAAATTGATTGCCTTGAATCTAATTCCAAAAACTAAACGAATTGCTTGAGTAATGAGTGATAATTGCTTATGTTGTCCAATTTGCGTGCTTGCTCGCAGATGTCAATGTTTCATTTTCATTTGAAAGTGCTTCATATGTAGCTACGAAGATGTTTGTTTTGCTATTGGCTTTGCATTTGTTCATGTTTCGTTATAGCAATAGTTGTTAACATATGATGTGTTGGTTGATGCACTACTATTCTCAGAGGTTTGGAATATTGAAAATTGAGTATAGATCTGTTTAATATTCTTTTTTTTAGTGTTTTGCAATTTTGACTGCTTAATAAATGGAAAATTGTTTGATGGGTTGTGGTGAATCGCTTGATTAAACATTATGGATTGCTTTATCTACACTTTAGCAAAAAATAGTAGTGAATTGCTTCACTGCTTTTAGGAATGGTTAAATTTCTAGTTGGATAAATACTTGTGTGACCATAAATCTGCTTGCCACTACAATTGCGTGTGGTTTAGTATATATCTGCTTACTACATATCTGCTTGATGCTTGGAATACTCGATAACAAGCCAACAATGTAATAGTTTTGGTTGTTAGACACGGGACTTGCTGATTAGAATAGTTAAAAAAATTATCTCGAATTGCTTGACACAAGTTTGAAAAATGCTTGTGTGTTACCATATATTTGCTTGCTACTTTAATTGCTTATGTTGTACTGTATATCTGCTTACTACATATTAGCTTGCTGCTTGGCATACTCAAAACTAAGCTTTTAGTCTAATGGTTGAACCTAGGACTCGCTAATTAAAATGGTTAGAAATTTCAAATTGCTTCTACTAGTATGAAAAATACTTATGTGATTACATATATATGCTTGCTTGTTCAATTGCTTATGTTTTATCGTATATCTGCTTAATACATATATACATATATGCTTGTTGCTTGTCAAACTTGAGACGAGTCAACAGACTAATAGTTTCGGTCATTCAATACAGGACACGCTTATTATGATGGTTAAAAAAGGAAGGTAAACAATGATCCTACAAACTAATGACGCTTGATTGAGCATTACTAATTGCTTTGTTCTATTATATTGTATGCTTATTCAGAGTGTTAGAATTGCTTGTTAAGTATGTTCAACTGCTTGTTCAGTTTGTTAGAATTGCTTGTTCAACCTTATTAATTGCTCCTTTAATGTTTCGCTTTAATAAAACATTGAATATGTGTGAAAAGACATGTGTATAATTTGCTTACTAATGGTTGGAAATGTGCTTGTTAATACATGATAAGTGTAATGGTTTTCATCATGCAACACAGAACACAATTAAACAATGCTTAGAAAAAGAAGGTAACCATAGAGCCCACAGAAGAGGAGAACTCTCGAAGGAAATCTACACAAGCTCAAAATAAGTTTGTGGATGACGTAAAGAGTACAACAACACGCCACTTTGAAGAGGCACAAAAGAAAAGGACCCGTTGATGTTAGAAAAGATGGTTGCAGAGTACCCCGTACCTTGAATAGTAAAAGATATTGTTATCGGAGAATGAACATCACTGTCTTTTGTTCAAATTTTTAGTAAACTAACTCTTGATGGTCGATGACCGTTGGTTTCTTTGGGTGTATACATTGATGGTTTTTGGATTTCTATTTTGTTTGGTGTAGACGAATGTTAAACAATCATAAGACATGATTTACAATCGTGTGCAAATTCTGACACATTGGCAAGCTAAACAAACTCTTGTAGCTCTAATCTGTTTAAATCCTTGGTACTATCAATCACTAAATTATAAATTGACGTGCAATATGTGATGCAATTAAATTATAAAGAAGAATATGGAATTAATGACAAGATATGTTATTTCAAATTACAAAGCATCCAATCCAACACATGCAACCAAGCAATTACACATTCTGAGGCAAGCACTAATTGATATTTTATGATAGTATGTGAAAAAACTTGTTAAAGACAAGCAATGCCGAAGAGTTGCTCTCAACTCTTTCGGTGTCTGAACTTCAATTACATATAGTCAACCAATGAAATAAAAATCTTCTTCCACTCTTTTCCTTTTTTCAGTATCAGGCAAGGCGGGGAGTTGCTCTCCAACTCTTTTCTGAAATCTAGCATTACAGCTGAAAACTGACATGCAATTTAATACCCATAAGTAAGCAATGCCACTTATTTAAACAAGCAATGTGGCATACAAAATCTTTATGGAGAAATAAAAACAGTCAATAATAAATTACAATCTGTCTTTATATCTGAACTCTATGAAATTTAATTACAAATACATAAATTTCATTTGCAAGCTCATGATATTAGAGAATATCTTCAATTGGTCATTAAATTATCTGGGAATCCCAAACACTGACATGCAATTTATTAAACATGAGCAATCAATATAACATATTCAGTCAAGCAATCTGACAGACGAAATCTGTATGGCGTAATATAAACACTCAATCACTAAATTGCAATAAGTTATGAAATATAAACCCCACGATTTCAATTCTCATCACATAAATTTCATTTACAAGAGAAGATATAAATCCGTGAGTTCAATTACACATGAAATTCATGAAATTCAATCACATATCAAAATCCATGAACTATAATAACAATCACACGATTATAAGTAAATATTAACCGTTTGCGAAATCAGTGAATTGGACATCAGTAGGAACATCATTCTCCATGTATTCAATGAAGATGGAAGATTTAATGAAGAATTGCAGAGATTGACTATCTGCGAGAATAACAAAGATTGAATATCTGCAGAATTGAAAAAAAAGATTGAAAGTAGCATAGTGTGATGTGGAAGAATTACACCGATTGAAATTAGTGGAATGAAAGTAGCACAAGCGATTTAGAGAATTACAGAGATTGAAGGCGATTCTTTGCTTAAGATTTGATGGATTAAATGCTGATATTGAAGAAAGAGAGGACGAATACCATGATCTACGTTTGGAGAGAATCTGCTAGAACTTTGATTTACAATTATAGCCTTTTGCATTCTTTTAATTATTTTTTTAAAAAATTGAGACTGTCAAATGGCATGCTAAAATTGCATCTCACCTAAAATCTAACGGCTCAGATTGGTGGCACAGTGTCATCCAAATTAGCGTTGTCATTTTAGCATTTCCCTATGCTTATTTGTTTAAATTTATAATAGGTGGTTTTACTCTATCCCAAAACCTTAATTATGATGAATGCTTGGGCAGATATGAGTCAATGATATTAGATTAGATGAGTCAAGTAAGCAATATAAATCTCGAAGGTGTTGAGTTTCCTGGAGAAGAAGATGAAGAAATAGATGGACTATTGTGCATTCTACCTGTAAATTTAGAAAATGAAATTCTTAGGGTCGGACACAATGAAGAAAGTTGTCTCTAGTCTCTGAATTCAGATGCAATATGACGGTCATTGCTAGGCGATGAATGACGTGTTGGTTTCTGGATTACAAGAGATAAAAAGCCTGGCGTAATACAACCCAAAAGGAATACAAAGAAATAACTGAAACTGAATTACAAGGAGATCGAAACTATAAACCGTAGGAAAAAAGGAAATAGCCGAGTCGAGGAGGCCTCTTTCCGCAAGACGAGATACGCCCCGGTAGTGCTCTTCGGATTGGCGTTTCGTCCCCAAAGATGAAACGGCTGCGTCTCTGGTGAAGCGGCACCGCTATCCAACAGAGCTCCGGCGAACTGGATGGAGGAGAGGGCAGAGCTTCGACAGAAGAACAATGCAGAGGGAGGAGATAGTGTATGATGCAGAGTGGATTCTAGTTTCTGATGTGTAGAATGCTAGAATGGCTAGCCTATTTATAGGCTCGGTCCACTGTAGGGGGTCAACGGCCATAACCTTGATGTCATTATCAATGCTAGACCGTAACGGTCGTCGGTTACTGGCGTTACAAGCCGTTACACGCTCAGAGCTAGAGAGGTTGAATCTAGACGCTTCTAGATTCGGTCATGGCGTGGACTGCCACGTGTCGGCCACGTTGGCTTATCGCGTCATACTGACGAGGTGTCATCCCGCTTGGCTCGCTGACGTGGAAACGGTGGTGGTCTAAAAAGAATTAGACCACTAGACCCACTAGCCTTGGGCCAAGCCCACAACCAGGCCCAAAGAACAGCCCAAAGACCACCCAAAGACCAATTGCCAAGATCCAAGTCCAAGTCCAAGGGCACGAGCACGGGCTCGGGCTCGAGGCTCGCTTGGCGGCGGCGGCGCGCGCGTGTGGGCTCTACAACCCATCTTAGTCTACTATAATTATTCCATGTAATAATCCTTCTTATTAAATACCTAGTTTTAATAAGGTTGTAACTTCCAATGTGGGATAATTAACTCTCTTAATTATTCCCTAATCTTTTCTCATAGCTCATTAAGTTTGCAATTTTGCACCATATAGGGACTTTACGAGTTTGCATACCTTTTTCTCTTGTCCAGGAACTACAAACCCTTTGGGTTGTTCCATATAGATTTCATCCTCTAATTCACCATTTAGAAACGCAATCTTAACATCCATTTGATGAATCTCAAGATTGTGCAATGCAGCAATCGCGAGAAGCACTTGGATAGATGTAATCCTCGTTACAGGTGAATAGGTATCGAAGAAGTCATGTCCTTCCTTTTGTTTAAAACCCTTTACAACTAATCGGGCTTTATACTTATCCATTGTTCCATCGGCCTTAAATTTTCTTTTAAGCACCCATTTGCACCCTAAAGGTTTCGCACCTTCGGACAAATCAACCAATACCCAAGTGTGGTTTAGCAAAATTGAGTCAATTTCGCTTTGAACAGCTTCTCTCCAATGTAACCCGTCTGGGCCATCGAATGCTACTTTTATTGACGTTGGCTCTTCATCCAACATAAATGCAATGTAGTCAGGACCAAATGTTTTTGGTGTTCTGACCCTACTACCACGTCTTAGTACTGCATCACTTGGATCAGGTCTCACTCGCTTGCGCGATTTAGGCTCTTCATCCGTGGATTTAGAACTAGTGGCTTCATCCACTGTTTTAGAACTAGTAGCCTCATCCTCAATTCTTGTCTTAGAATTGTTTGGGACTTCTTCTTTGTCATTGCAAGGAAATGTATTTTCGAGAAATACGGCATTTCTTGACTCGATTGTTGTTCCTACTATGATAGTCGATATTTCAGACTTGTGAACAACAAATCTATATGCACTACTGTTAAGTGCATATCCAATGAAGATACAATCGACTGTTTTAGGGCCAATTGTAACTTCTTTGGGCGGGGGAACCATCACCTTTGCCAAACACCCCCACACTTTGAGGTATTTGTAGGATGGTTTCCTACCTTTCCACAACTCATAAGGAGTGACGTCTTTTCCTTTGAGTGGAATTTTGTTTAGGATATAGTTGGCTGTTAAAATAGTCTATCCCCCCACATGTTATGTGGTAATCCTGAACTTAGTAGCAACGCATTCATCTCTTTTAGAATTCGATTTTTGCGTTCTGCTACACTATTAGATTGTGGTGAGTATGGCTCTAAATGCCAAATTTAATTGAATTTTCCGGACCCGCTTGGATATGCCAATCTGTACCTACTTGCTAAGCTAGTCGAATTGCGCAATATCACATGAGATTCACAATGTGTCACTTATTTGCACAATCACTTAAAAGAAATGCAATCAACCACAATTATTCTCTTGAATTATTGGCATAGCATTTGTTTTACCTAACTTTCTATTTAATTTAATATCGCCACGCTAACCGACCTCATGGATCATCCGAATCTACTATTAGTCACGAGAATCACATTAGTTAGCTAATAAATTCTTATAAGGTTAGTTTTTATGGATTTGTAGGTTCTACTAAATCTTCTTATATTAGGATAATGATAATCAATTACTTCTTTTTAGGAGCTAAAGAATAGTTAATTACTTAATTATTGCATTATTTGGTTGGTGGCCAAGATTTGGGACACCAAAACGCTGGTCCACGCGGATTACAATGGATAAGAAAAGGAGAAGTAACTTGAAAACTGATTATGTTTTATATTTCTATTAATAATTAAAACGATATTGTTTTGAATATTGAACTTTCCACCTCTTTATTCTACTGCAATATCATCAATTTTAAGTGATGTACATTAATTTTAATTTGGCTGAAGTTAGAATTTGTAGGAAGATTCATAAAAGTTTATGTTTGATAAATTAGCGTAATATACTAATAATTGGAGGCCTTGCAACCAATTAACGATTTCTTAATTGATATCATAGGTAGAATGATTTGTAGTATCAAATGATATAAATTGGACGTGCACTTAAACTGAGGTAACATGAGAGTAGTACAAAAAACGAAATTTTGAATATTTTGTAAATAATTGAAATTTAAACATGATATTAAAGTGACTATTACTACTCCAATAAACATAAATCCCAAATTTATTGTTTTAAAAAACATATTATACCACTAGGTTACTACTACATCTATGAAGAGTAAGATACGAAAGAAAGCACACGAGTTTTAAAAAAAGAGAGGATATATACTTATGTTAAGTGAAAAATGGCTCACATCTACTAGTGATTATGACATACAGTAAAATAAAAATATTACTCCCTCCGTCCCATAAAAGTTGAGTCGTATTCCTTTTTAGCCCGTCCCAACAAAGTTGAGTCATTTCCTTTTTTAACAAAAGACAAAACATCTAATCACTCATTTTTTATTCCATCATTTACTTTACTCTTTCTTATCTTTCCTACTTTTTTCATCTCTCCTATTTATTTAATATAAATTCTTAACCTCCGTGCCCAAAAGTTTTGTCTCAACTTTTATGGAACGGAGGGAGTACTACGTGGATGAACGACAATAGCAATAGACTTACTGTTTGTAAGTAAGGGAATAGTAAGATATAAAAAAAAAGTAACTAAGAGAATAAGAGAATAGATAATACTAGTACTAATACTAGTACCATATGTGAGTGATTATGATATGCAGTAAACAAAAATAGTAAGTACTTACTTACTGTTTATAGATAAATGTAGTATACTTTCCCATATAAAATAATTTTTTCTTGCCACCACACTAATATTTTTTACTTAAAATGTTAATATTGTGTATTTGTGTGAGTGAAGATTGAACTCTTTTAATTACTATAAACAAAAATTAGCAAATCTCTAATGAATAATTTGAAAAGAAAATTGTGTCCTTTTTTGTTGACAGTTTTTAATCAAAAACCCATTTCCAATTATATATACATTCAATCAAATTTTCATCATCCAATCAATTCTGAATTCTTAAATATTTGATTCGAATCCAACTCAATAACAACTTGGCCGACCTCGAATGCTACAATTTGAGTCTTCTTAGATTCCGTGCCTGCTTAAGGCAAAGATCATTTCGAAGAGAAAGGATCTTTATACGTGTCTGAAGATAATCCTTTTTTATTACTAGAAAAAGATTTTGTTGCTTCTTTGTTCATAGCCCCACAGTTTTAGTTAGGTGGGCTTCTGCTAATCCCACTCTAATTGGCCAATTAAAAGCCACCTCTCTTCAAGAATTTTCAACACTGTAAATTGACTCTACAATTCACACGTATACTTGCGTGTGTGTGTGGGGGCCTGTGGGGTGTATTTTTTTCTTCATCTCTCTCTATAGTCTATATATTGAGAGCAAGATTGTGAAATGCTACACTCTCTCTTCTCTTCTTGATCACTTCCTTCTTCTCATTATTCCTCACTTCAATAATGTCGCCCAAATCCAAGCCTTCCGCAGCAACGGCGATGTCGGTGCTGGAGTTGCCTGACCTGGTGCTGGAATGCATCCTCGAGAAGCTGCCCCCGGAGGGGCTGTGCAGGATGGCGAGCGTGTGCACTTCCCTGAGAGACGGCTGCGTGAGCGATCATCTGTGGCGGAAGCATATGGAGGGGAAATGGGGTGGGATTTTTGGGGCTGCTGCGGCCAAAGAATGGGAGTGTTTTATTGCTTCAAGAAAAGAGCTTTCTTTCTTGAATGGGGAGAAGCTGCAGAAGGGGGTGGTGGGGTATTTGTGGGGGTTGATTAGATCTGGATTGAGCGGCGGTGGTGGGAGGAGGAGGAGCTCCTTCACGGCCGTTGATTCGGTTATGTCCAAGTATCTTGCTCTTGAGTCTGGAAAGTTCTGGTTTCCTGCTCAAGTTTATAACCGTGAGGTTTGTATTTTCAAGTTTGTGTTGATTTCTTGGATTTCTGTCATACACAAGTGTTGATTGATCTTGTTGTTGATGTGTGTGTGTGTGTGTGCAGAATGGTCATGTGGGATTTATGTTGTCTTGCTATGATGCTATGCTGAGCTATGATAGGAAAACTGACACCTTCAATGCCAGGTTACAATGACATATGCTTGATTGAGGCTAAGGATTTTGTGATGATGCATAGTGTTAAAAGATGGTTGTTTTGATTTGTTGGTGTGTAGATATCCTGCTCATGGAGCAAGAGCAAGTGCTGTTGAGAGTGGTGTGACATGGGATAGGTTTAGGGCTCCCCTTGTCCACACTTCACCTCACGATCTTCACATTTCGGATTGCTTGCACGACCTCCACCCTGAGGATCACATCGAGATCCAATGGAGACGAAACAAAGAGTTCCCATATGGTATTGTTCATACTCTTTTAGTTCTTTCATTTGAATCATATGGTATTGATTTCTCCCTCTTGGCACAAACGAGTTAGTGTTGGTAGCTTTTTTCATATGGTGTGTGTGAGTTAGTTCTTTCATTTGCATCACATGGTATGTGTGTGGTAGGTGTGAGTGGCATATCTACCAAGAAGCTTCATAAAAGGATTTGAAGTCCAAGCCAATAACTTACCTTTCCTTTTCAACTCACACCATAATTGACTTCTTCAAACTTTTGGATATATTCAACCTTGTTTTCTTAAAAGAGGAAGGTGGCATGTCTTTTCATTCTTGCTTGATGGGAAGTTCTTGTCAACTCTTAATGCATCTCATTTGTCGTTTGTTTGAAAATTCCTATCGAATAGGCTAGAAATTATCTCGAATAGATGATGGCACAAGCTGAATGGAAAATGTTTTGCAAATGTGTGCAGGTTGGTGGTACGGTGTTATAGGCCACTTGGAAACTTGCGATGGGAACGCCAGTTACTGCCGGTGTCATGATAGTGGTGAGTTTGCTGCCATATCTTCTACGTTGATAAAACGGTCAAACAAATTCACAATTAATCTATCGCTCAAAATAAACGCCCCCTGATAGTAAACGCTGGAGATGAAATAAACTTAGTCGAAAAGTAGGATTACTAGGCAAGAGATACTGAGAGGTCATGTGTGTCTAAATATCATTTGTGAGATCTCATTCTCATCACTCATAAAGCCATATTATATCTCTTTAAAGAAGGTGGTCATTAAATATCATTTGGCTCCCATTTTTCGTGCATTGTGGGGTTCCCCTTGTGCCTATCGTTGGACCATTAAAATAGCTCGTGACTTAGCCTGTCGTAATCTCGAGCAGCAAACTCATGAGTGCTGTCTCAATGTGATGCTTATGGCCAACCAATATGAAGGGGACCTCTCTACTTTTCTTTATGTTTATTTTGTTTTTTGTTTGTGTCTTTATGGTTCAAATATTTATTTGTTGTAATCGTGCTTTTCACTTATCTGCAACGCGTTGAGGCTGAGTTGCTGCTGTATGATGATGACTGGTGTAGTCTAAGATTATATTACTAAACTTAGAGTTTCATCATGAACCTTAAAATTTGACAACAAGATTGGATTCTTGCTAGGTTTAACTGCCAGTAAATGCATAAACTGTCTGCAGATTTTGAATTTGTTACATTTATAAGCTCAGTTTGATTAACTTGTGGAGATTTGGTAACGGTGCAGACACGGTGGTGCTGGAGTTCAGGCAGTACACACCGGGATCCCTTTGGAGGCAAAAATTCATCAACCGGAGAGAGCACAGAGAAGAAGGAAACGAGACGGATGGATTTTACGGAGGGATTCGGAAACTGAGAGGGGAAGAAGAGATCTCTATGTGGAAGAAGCTGTGGCCTGCTCAAGTTTTACAGTAATAAAATGTTGAGGAAAAGTAGTTACATTATTTGTTGTAGGTAAATTATTTTGAGGTTGTATCATTATTATATGATGCCTCCTTTAATTCTTAGATGTAAGATAAAGCCCAAGTGGGAATATACAAATGTATAATGTACTACTCTTATGTATCCACTTTTGATCATAAAATTGCAAGTATACCACTTTTGGATTCAGTATCTCCACATTTTCTGTCTTACTGGTGACAAATAATCAAATTCTTTTTTAAAATAAAAAATTACTTACACCAAACTTGTGGAAATATTAACTAATAACACTGATATCAAGTGCTCAGAATTGTATATCCTATCATTCTCTTTGGTAAGTTCCTCACAACTTGTGGAATATTCTCCTCTTTGCTTATCTTCTACTTTTGTGCAGGACTTTTGTTGCATTTTTTTATTTAATGAGCACTTTGTTCCAATATCTCTCTAGACTGCATAAAATTAGCATACTGATAAATAAAACAAAAATTGATTTGATTATACGAAAATCTGCTTCATTTCATCATTATACTCTTCCATACATATTGGATTAGAGATATCAATCCAGTCTAAAAGTGACATGTCCACTCAAATAAATCGGGAGAAAAGATTAGGGTAGAAAATTTCTAATCCGGAAAAAAATTTAACCCGATTCATTCAAAACGACTCTCAAGAGAACAAAAACTATCAAAATCGCCATGAACAGATATCAATCTCCATCTGAGTCGTGGATTCGCTTCTGATGAGTCATGGACAAGTAATTTCATAAATAACTCCACCAAGATTTCTTATCTCAGCACGAGTTCCAGCAACTTCAGTTATACGCAGTCCATGCCGAGAGGCTTCTCCTATAACCATATCGTCCATTCTGCACAATACACAGTAAATCAAGCACGTGCACAAAGCTCATAACCACGACTCATGATAATGATGTTGAGAATATCCTAAATCCAGAGGAGTACTTACACTTTGGCTCGTGACACGTAGCCCAGTATAAACCGACAATTCTTCTTGAGGCCGACATTGAGGAGCCTTTTAACAGTATGAAAGAGCAGAGGAACACTGGCTTGCTGAAAGCTTGCAAAACTGTCAAGGCAATAGCAATTAAGAAGTCGAGGACTAGGTAAATGAACGATTTTTTTAGACTTGGTACATTTTCTCTTGGGATAAAAGATTCTTCATTTTTAGAATATGCATCGAAGTATATGAAGGAGTATACGATGGATTGAAACTTTATGCGCTTTCACCTTGACTTCCTCTATTACGTGCGGAAAAAAAATATAATTAACTAGGAAAAAAACATATATAAACATGAAATGTAACAAGGATATAGATATCAGCTCCAACAACAAGATCAAATCCTTCTGGATGCCTCTGCAATATGTCATCGAGTTGCTCAGAATTTCCCCATTCTAGCTTTGCAGATTTCAATTCTGAAATAAAAAAACTGACAATTAATAGATATCAATCGACTCCAAAACATAGAGACATGATCCTGAAGCAAGTTCACTTACTGGCAGAACAAGCTGAATTCTTTGAAGAGTCGTCTAACTCAATATTCCTTGTTAGGATCTGAACATTTCGACATAAGTGAGCATGTCAGCAAGAGATCTAAACTTCAAAGACACTCAAGCGATGAGAATATTGCATAACCTTGCCTTAAGAACCTCATCATTATGGTCAGTCATAACTACTTCCCTACAAAATCTGCTACAGAGTATCCCTGTGATGCCTGCACCATCGAGTTTAGTGAAAATAGTTCATTCTCGAGTGACAGCATAATAAGGTCGGCCCAGAGTTTATGTGTGTAGCAGTTCATTCATTTTCTAGAACATGATTATTATAAACATCTGTTAATGTAAGGGTTAATTGCCTGTAAATACGCAAACCATGGCTGGATTTTCCAAATAAATAATCTTGGTTGAAAGATGGAAATTTTTTTGTAAATATTAGTACTCCACCATTCAGCATGAGAAAGCTCTCAATGGTAGCTTTTTAATGGTACGAGTTAAAAAATCCGAAGTACAGCAAACTTTGTGTGACTAAATCCAACAATATGGGTACCCATTAGAAAACTATCATCGAGCATACAAAGTTCATGTATTTTTTGACCAAGATTATCTATTTGGTTAAAAGACAGATTTTTCTATAGTTTGTGAAGTTAATAATGGCATCTCCTGTGAAAAGTATTTCATCACAATCTCTCTTGGAGAAGAGTTATAACCAATTTCCTTTTCTTTCTATGTTGAAAGGTAGTCACATAGCTACACTCTAAGCTGCACTAGAAGTTCCAATATAATCGAGCACGTGACATGTAATGAATATGGAGCTAACGACGGATTCGTCTTCCTATTCTTTGCCATCGGCAGCAGAAACAGAATGTTATAGGCTGACCCTTGAAATTTAAGCAACAGATACTAACCAACACCAGAGCCAAGCTCGATAACAGAACACCCTCGCAGAATGTCAGAATTCTTCGAGAGATAATTATTCAAGAGCTCTGCTCCAGGCCATACCATCTGCCCTGTCAAATCAAAATCAGCTGCCACATATATCGGTCAGACCTCAGTGTATTATATTATCTGATGAAGCCGAGAGATATCAATGCAGTAACATATCTTTTCCTAATATTTTACCCATCTATTTTCACCTCACTTATGCATTATGTAAAATACACATTGACACCAATTTGTGATCCTTCTTAGTTGAAGCTGTAATTTATCTATCCGGAAAAGCTCACACAAAAAAAACATTGATATGATAAACTTTACATTGAAGCTGTAATTAACGACCCTTCACTTTCCAGTTTCCGCCCTCTTCTTGTTCAATTGTTTGCAAAACACAAAGCAGATGAAGACTAAAGAGAAATCAGCCGTATATCTCAGTCACAATCACATAACTTCTGAAGCCAGGCAACTGAATCAAGGATCTTAAGCAACAGAAGCAGAGGACACCACCAACAAGTTCATAACATTTAATTATATTAAAACTTTAAAATAATCAGCCATTTTGAGAAACAAACAGAACATCACGAAACAACAACAAAAAGTTCACGACGATTTATTATTTAGAATTTTAAAAAATGAGCATTTTTAAGCAACAAACAACACGGGAAACCACTAACAATTACATAATGTGTTACTCCCTCCGTCCCCGATTAAGAGTCACACTTTGACCAGACACGAGTTTTAAGAAATGTAAAGAATAGTTGGTTGAAAAAGTTAGTGGAATGTGGAACCCATTTTTTATATTGGTTTTATAATAAAATGTGAGTGAATTGAGTTAGTGGAATGTGGGACCTACTTACTATTTACGGTAAAAATGAAGTGTGACTCTTAACTGGGGACAAACCGAAATGGAAAAGTGTGACTCTTAATCGGGGACGGAGGGAATATTATGCTAGAAACCGAATTTTCAAAAAAATCGAGCCTTTCGAGCAACAAACAGCACGGGACACTACTAACAAGGTAATAACACTGTATCTGTTAGAATTGTCAAACAAATTTAGCATTTTGAGCAACAACCTGCACGGGAATCCTACATTTACAATGAGCTACCACTGGAAATGAAGTAACAGCCTCCACCACCATAAGCAACTTGGCCACTCCCATAAACCCTTTCAACTTCTAAAAATTCTTAGCTGACTCTTAAAATGCTCCAACTCCCCCAATCTCACCACAATTGTAATACATTGGAGTGCATATTAAGGTTTATTAAATTATATGCTACCTATTTCACAAGCTACAAGATCACAGATTATTGCCTTTTACCACTTAAGCAGGCTTTTCACATAAGCATCAGTTAAAGAATCGCAACTTTCTGATAGCAAATGGAAGAATAGGGAAGTGGGAACTCACTTGAGGCGGACTGGAGGCAGTAGAGTTCAAGAATTTGTGACCCAAATGTAAACCTTGCGATTTGGTAGCTGCAAGCATAAAAAAATTAAATCTTTAGGGAAAAAACACGTTTAAAAACAAGGATGTGAAATTTAGCGCATTTAAAAAAGAGGAATACTTGTCGTTGATGAAGAAAGATTCATCCAAGCAAACCATATCGTTCTCTTCTCCACTGTCCATCTCTCTCTCAACACTTCTCGATTTTCTAGTTTACAATTTACAGGCACCAAGACTGCAGTTGACAGGTTTTGGAGATCACAAAATGACATAATATTAGGGCTAAAATTATCCAGAATCAAATCTATACACCCATTTTTTACAATTTTATCTTAAAATTTAGATTTTATTAATTTATCTTAATATTTACCGATTGTATTAAGTACTAGCAGTAATATTTTCAACTTATGAATTTTTCCTCCAATCTAGACAATTCGAATCAATTATATTCAGTTAATTCCTTCAAAATTATTAAAATCAAACTAAAGTATTAATATTTGTGTGCGAATTATCTTTTAAACAAAAATAAAATAAAGAAATCACCAAACTTTCTAAAAATAAAAATTATTGGAGTGGAGTTACAACGATGAAATTGAGAATTCATAAATTTCAAATTTTGAAATATCACCTAGACTAGAGAACATGAAATAATAATAATAAAAATTAACCAAAAAATACATATAGATATTTGAATAAATTCCATTGACCGAACTTGAATATTCTTCATTCCTTCCACGGAAGAAACTCCGACGTGATAGAGTACAAACAAGATGTACAAGACTAGTACACATTTATATTCATTATGTACATTATTTCTTTTCAAGTACCAAAGGTGCAGTACACCCAATTATTTGGGTTGGGGATTCCTATATAATGAAACAAATCATAGTGTAATTGGTATAAGTATTTTAGCACAATGGATTCAAGATGGTGAAAAGGTTCGGCAGGGGCGTCATGAGAGTACATATATCGCAATTTCAGCTCAATCGAGGCCCGGTGATTCATGTGTTCTCAGGTCGCCCCTGTGGGATTTTCTTTCACCGGTCAAGATAGAGTTTTTTAAAAGTTTATTCTTATGGTAGGTACATAAATTTGAATATCCTTTTCATTTTAGTCTCTTTGATGTGTTATTTTTTCACACCAAAATGAAGTTCATGTGAATTTCCTATAAACTTGAATTACTCATCTTTGATTTTTTTTTTTCCTAAATATGATTTATCTTTCGTATGATTTGCAGAATTGTGCGTGTGAATGCAAGGACGATGAGTCTTCACTGATTTTATATTCTGTAGTTAATCTCAGTGATTAAATTTGTAAATTGAGTGGTTTACTATCTGGCAAAACATTTGGTATTACTAGTACTACTTTTCGTATTTGAGCTAATGGGTACGTGACATTTCGCGACCATCCACAATGGCTTTAGGCTAGCCACAAACTCCTCATGCCACATCATCAGCACTAAAATTTCTCCTGCCACATTATCAGGACAAATAATTGGACAAACAATAGACTAGCCACAACAATCAAAATTAAAAAACAACTAAATTTACGGAATTAAACACAAAATACGGAATTAAATTTACGACACATATACGGAAAAATTCATTAATTTCATTAAAATAAAAAAAATTACATTAATTAAAAAAAATTACATAATAAAAAAAATACATAAAACAAAAAATATCGCCGTGCAGTCCTCCGCGCCCACAACTCTTCAATTAAATCATTTTGGAGTTGAATATGAGCATTCACTTGGTGCATGTAGGCATGTGCCTGGAGGCGGCCGATTTCATCGTGAGGTACCCCCTTTTGTACGTTGGGGGTGGCCACGCCGTGGCTTGGCGTTGACATGCCACAAACGCGTTGGACCCTCAACTGCCGCCCATCGAGCCTGAAGCACACCAAATGCGCGCTCCAAGTCCTTGCGCGCCGACTCCTGCCGTTTTGCAAAGTAGGTCTTCATGTCCTCATTTGCGCATCTGATCGTCTTCACAAAGACGGGCCACCTAGGGTATATCTCATCCGCCAAGTAGTAGCCCATATCATGCCGGTTGCCGTTGGCGACAAAACTGATGGCCGGACCAACGCCCGTGGCGACGAGTTGAGGACGTTGAGGTCGTTGTTCGACCCGGCTACCCCAAAATACGCATGCCAAATCCATAGCCGATAATCAGCTACGGCCTCGAGGATCATCGTGGGATTCTTTCCCTTGTAGCCGGTGGTGTAGAACCCCTTCCAGGCAGCGGGATAGTTCTTCCACTCCCAATACATACAATCTATGCTCCCTAACATCCCCGGGAACCCATGCTTCTCCCCGTGCATCTGCATCAGGATCCCCGACAGTCCTACCGGGTAGGGCTTCGAAGATACTGGTCCTTGAATATTTCAACGATGCCCTCACAGAAATACTTCAGACACTGCAGGGCGTCGTCTCACCAATGTGGAGGTACTCGTCCCACATGTACGCTCGCGCCTCCGTAGGCCAACCGTCCGATAGCCGCGGTGCACTTTTGTATAGCTGTGTGGTCGGGTCTGCCCTCCACGTCGTACCTGAATTGGAAACACAGGTATCGACGCTCTAAAGCGTCAACGATACGCATAAACAGCTCCTTGCACATCCTAAAACGTCGCCTGAAAAGGTTGGTCCCAAACCGCGGCTCCGAAACGAAGTAGTCGTCATATAGCCGCTGATGTGCAGCTTGGTGATCCCGATCAATCACTGCTCGGCGGTGGACAATGGGTCGAGGTCGAGGTACCGGCGGCTGCAAGGCCCTTTGTAACAGCCGCTATGCCTCGCGGGTCGTATAGGCCTCTAACACTTCCAACACTTGCCGTTCGAACTCCTCCTCGGCATCCCTACCACTATTACCACTACCACCACTACCACCCGCGTTACTCATTTCGCGTTATTGCTCTTGTACAGAAATTAAGAGAGAGAAAGCTCGTTAAAACAAGCGGTGCAAATGAAAATGACGTTCAAATCGCGTATATATAGTGTTTCGGATATTAAATTAAAAAAAATGCGCTGGCCGATCGCTCGCCGATCGCCAGCCTATAATGGCGGCGAGCGGATCGGCGAGCGCTTTGGCCAGCGCCCGGGAATCGGCGAGCGCTCGCCGATTCTCTAGCCGATTCCACGCTAACCGCTTACAATGGTTCGGCGAGCGGACCGGCCAGCGCCGGGAATCGGCTAGCCGGTCGCCCGCCGACCATTGTGGATGCTCTTAGAGCATCCGCAATGGAGGCTAGCCGATTCGCGATCGGCTAGCCTATCCGCTAGCCTCCATTGCAACCGGCGAGAGTTGTTTCGGCAAGCCGATTGGCATGAACTCGCCGATCGCCAGGCGCTAGCCAATCCGTTAGCCGGTCGGATAGCCGCCATTGCAGGCGACATTTCGGCGAGAAATCGACGAGTCACCTTTTTTTCATTTAACTAAAATGGTTGCATTTTCTTGTATCTCTGTCGTAAATTTAATTATGTATTTGCATGATTGTAATTTATAATATGAATTTATTATTTTGTTTATTGTGGCTAGTGCTAATCCAGTTTCTAGTCCATTATTGTGCAGTTTATAGTCCTAATGATGTGGCAGGAGAAGTTTTTAGCTAGGCGATTGCTTGACTATCCTTATTGTGGATGCTTTTAGTGGTCGAGCTCTAGCCAACAAAGTGAGGTCACCAACCTCAAAGAAATAGAAATTGGCGCACGTCACTATTTAGGAGTATTTATAACTACAATATTAAATGTTGTATAACTTGTTTTTTAATAATTATTCTTATAAACTCCAGCGAAAATTTTAAAATGAAATAAAAATTTTGGCATTTTTTTTTTGGCATTTTTCAGAGTTTGACTATGTCACTTTTGCGGATCATTTAAAATTTTTAAAGTTGGAATCATAAATTACAACTAACTTAGAATAAAAATAATAATTGAGGATGAAATGTGGAGTATTATACATTTGTATGTACTGTATGTATATATACGTATGCGTAAGTGAAAAATCATGGCACTCTATTTGAAAAATGGGAGGAAGAAACTCGGTTACAAATTTACAATATTTGCTCAATCACTAACCAACAAAATTTGGAATTCAACACCTAAATAAACAACAAAACCAACTAACACTTTTCTTCTTCTTTTTCTCCTTCCTTTTCGCTCGTTGCTGCAAAATAGTAGGAGTATATACATATATATAATATTATTGTCAATTGAGCTGTAAAAAAAAGACTTAAACGAGTGTGACATAAGTTTTAATAATATTGGTTGGGATATATTGTGCATGATGAAAGAGTAACATCTTAGTAGTAATACATGGCCAATTAAATTGATGTATTGAAGGTAATAATAATATGTTGTGAAGAAATGTCTATAAATAGAAATAAACTACTACGAAGGAGTAATTTTTTGAGTACGTAGAAAAATGAAAGAAATAGTGATCTTACCATGGGCACAGGAGGAGTCTTATTGAAGCTATGGCGGGTGGTCAAGTGTTTGTACTTCCTTTTTTCGCGAGCTTCCATAAACAGTTCAGAGAAGTCGGTTTCACTCTTTCCATCGTCCCATGCTCCGAATCGAGGCACTGAACCCACCCGAGTTTTCTGCCAAAAATTTACATATTTTAACTATGTATAAATAGGTTAATTTCTTGAATATTCATTAATAGATCATGATGAGATATTTCATGTATAGTACATTTTATATAGGCAAAGAAATAGCTGGACAAAGATGTTAAGCTTACCACCCTGGTGTCCATGGAAAGAGATCAAACCGCCCAACTCTTTATGATTTGTGAATCATCAAACTAAAAATTATATGGAGTTATATGTGTATATATATATATGATGAGATTCATAAACAAACAAAATAAGTATATGGATTATCTTCAACCACTCAGTTTCCTCACCAAATATGTAATGAAAGGAGAATTACCAGCTTTCACCACTAAAATTTAATGGTCAATTCCCACTCTCTCTCTTTAACAAAAATTAATTAAACCACAGTCATATACTATAAATTAAACCATTAGGTTAACTGCATGGGATTAATTAATTTGGGACGTATACTCTCAAAAATAAAGAGAACATATTTTTATATAAAGTGCTTAAAAATAAGCATTGAGCAAGTAAATTTTTATTAGTGTCTCAGCATTCTTCCATCCCCAAATGAAAAAATAGGCACAAAATAATAAATTAAATACTAGTACTACCTAGTTTTGAAACACCCTTGTTTGACAAATAAGTCCACTATTTTTGGTAATCCCAACTTGTACTTTTTTTGTATTAATATTTAGTTTAGAATAATTCAGTTCAAGTTCGTTTTTCTATAAAATTTAAGTTCTTATATCTGTCTAAATTAAAAAATGCTCCACATATACTCACTCCTAATTTCATAAATGTGGTAGAGCTTTATACAATAATGAATCCTTGTTCTTTGTTGTTCACCTTCTCGAGTCTTGCTATTTTGTGTATTTGTTTTGTTGATTGTGCGTATTACTCTTTTTGGGTTTGAGTTTTTCCATTCTATCAAAAATGATGAATTTATTCATAATTTGTAATTTTCATTTTCTTTAGCTCATCATCAACTTTTACAAAGAATTCGTAGACTTTATTTAAAATGGGATAAATTTATAAAAATAGAGAATGAGCAGAAAAATACTCTTCAAATATTAAATGATAATGAATATTAGTCGTAAAGCTACACCACCGAGTTCACTCAGTCGCTGAAAGGAACAGAAGAAGAAAACTCGTCCCTTTTCTTGTTTCCCCTTTTAGATACATCAGTATACATGTTAAAAATGCTACAAATCTAAATATAGTTGTACATAAAAGCCTATCTCTTCCCTCCATCAAGGTGATAATATATTTAAATATCATAAATTAGTCTTCGGGGACCTCAGTAAAAACACCACTTCTTCTTTTCTTGCTATTTATTGCCATATCTGGATTACCTTTCTTCATCATCGCTACAAATTCATCATAGTTGATCCGACCATCCTGCACATTTTTAAAACATCCAATTTGAATTTGTTTGAAAGATTGTCTAAGAATATGTTTGAAAGATGGTAGTATTTCTTACATTATCAGCATCAACTTCGGAGACGATTTCCTTAATGTCCTTGTCACTACCCATGCCGAATTCTTTGAGAGCATGCTCTAGTTCTTCAATCGTAATGTACCTGATGATGCCAACAAAAGCAAACACGTAAAATACACGAACGGTGTATGTACTTTGGTTTTGCACGTGAAGTCTCGAAGTTGTGAATAAATACACGAACTTAATGTCATTTTTGGTCAGAATGGAGCGAAAGTTCGTGCATTTAGGTTCAAAATCAGGGTTGATCAAATGAGAATTACCCGCTGTTGTCTTTGTCAAAGTATTGAAATGCTGTGTAAAGATGCTCTTCTTTATCCATTCTGTTCATATGCATTGTTGCAGTGATGAATTCTTCATAGCTAATGGTGCCATTGCCATCAGCATCGGCAGCTTCCATCAGCTGTTGGACTTCATACTCTGTTAGCTTTGATCCCGTTTGGGACAAACCTTGCTTCAGCTCTTCCAGCGTTATTGTTCCGCTGTTGTCTGTGTCCATTCCCTTGAACATTTCTTTCAGCCCAATGATTTCCTCCTCCGACAAGCAACCCGCGATAACCTTCGTTTTTCACCCATGTTTTAGTAGTAGTACTCATTTTGCTATCAAGAGTGTGTTAAAATCATATACTTACACGCAATGCAGCTTTCTTGAACTTATTCATAGCTCTGAATTGTTTGAGTCTGTTGAAGACCGCGTTGTCGAGTGGCGTATCTGGTGCGTCTCCGTCCTCCTTAATCCAAGGATGATCTGTGTATATAGTATTAACATGAATCGGATAAATTATCATGCTATGCATTATAATATTTTGTAAATTGTGAGAGGTAGTAGATCATACTCAGCACTTGGGCTGCTGAGAGCCTCTGCTTGGGGTCTGAAGCTAGCATCTTCTTCACTAGCTCCTTCGCCCCGTTTGAAATGGACGGCCATGGGTCCGACGTGAAATCTACATGTCCTCGTAGAATCGCGTTGAATATGCCCGTCTCAGATTCTGCCCAAAAAGGAGGGACACCGGAGAGAAGAATGTAGAGCATGACACCAATACTCCAAACATCAGCTTCTGGTCCATAGTTTCTTTTCAACACCTCTGGTGCTATGTAATATGCACTTCCCACAATATCTTTGAATTCCTCTCCTGCCAAATGCAATAACATTTTATCTCAATATTAATTCATTTAATTATATACTCCTACTAGACAATAATTCCATACCAAATATTGATGGTTATAATTTACCTTGTTTAAAGAAGACGGAGAGGCCGAAATCCGTGGCCTTGAGAGGCGAATCCTCTTCCTTATTCAAGAGCAAGAAGTTCTCGGGCTTGAGATCCCTATGAATGACCCCCATGGTATGGCAGGTGTGGACGATCTGCACAATGGTCCTCATGAGAGACGCGGCCGCTCTCTCGGTATAGTAGCCTCGGGCGATGATGCGGTCGAAGAGCTCCCCGCCGGCGCAGAGCTCCATGACGAGATAGACGTTGTGCTTGTCCTCGTAGGCCCCCTTCAAGTCGACGATGTTGGCCTGCCCCGTGAGATGGTGCATGATCTGCACCTCCCTCCGAACATCCTCCACGTCCTCCTCGTTGGCCAGCTTCCGCTTCGCGATGGTCTTGCACGCAAACTGCTCCCCCGTGTGCTTGTCGATGCAGAGGTGGGTCACACCGAACTGCCCCTGCCCAAGCTCTTTCCCCACCGTGTAGTAGTCGCTGATGTCGACCATGGGCCGCCCCAGGACCGGGCCAACCGGGGCCGCCGCTTTGGGGGAGGCCGGGGTGGTGGTGGCGGTTTGGGGAGGGGTCATGGGGGAGGATTCATCGGCGGGAGCAGGGACGGGGGCGGTGTCGTCGGTGGCGGGCTGGGCGTCTTCTGCGGCTTGGGAGAAGCAGTTGCCCATTGGAATCGGGGAGCCCTGGGGAAGAGGGCGGGCGGGAGGAGTTTCTTTTGGAGGTGAGATCACAAGGGGAGGAGAGAGAAGTATGCATGGAGGAGAGTAATGAGGAGACGGGGGAGGGAGATGGATGTCGCTCCATTGGAGAGATTTTAGGAGGGGAAGATAGGGGGCAAAATTAAATTGGATTTTTTATTAATGTCAAGATCTAATGTGGATTTATTTCTTTGCTAAACGAATTTGTGATCCTATTTTCCACTCCTAATTCATAAGCGAACTCTTCATGTTCCATTTTTCCTTCGCTTGATGCTAAGTCAGAATGTATCTTTATTATATGATCATATTTTCTTAGATAATATAGGAATACCAGCCAAATCAAAGAGAAAATAAATTCTTACCCATTTAAAATATGGAAATAATATAATTGAAATATCAGGCGTAGGGATGTCAATTCAACCCGAAACCCGTGGGCCGGTCCGAACAACCCGGTAAAATGATCGGGTTAGGATTGTAATTTTATTACCCGAATACAAAACGGGCTAAACGGGTTGACCCGAATGGATTGGCAGGTTAAACGGGTTGCGGGTCAGCCCGATGGATTGCAACTTTTAATTAAAATTTATTAAGTTTTAAGGGGTTTTTTTAATATTTTTGAATCCTCAATCTTTCTACCTAATCATCAGTCTTATTCAATATTCATTCTATAATTTTCCACTCGATCCCACAATATCAGCTTTCAAGTTCCACCTCAACTCATTATTCCACCGTCCCATCATTTGCCACTAGTGTCTTACCACCACCAAAGCCAATCAAGACAAAATTAAGAAATAATTCATCAAAATCTTAATATATTTATCATTTTAATAATGATTCATGTAAGATATGATTTTTAATTTTCACAAAGAATTAGTTACGAACAATGCCAAAATAATGACACGAACACAAGTTTTAATTTATGTAGTAGTTGATCGAGATGAAATGCTTCTCTCCAAGTATTATTGTAGAATACTATGAAAATATGAAGATTTTATATGATTCTAACTAAAAAGAAAAAAAGTATCTAAAATTTAAAATCATTTTATAGAAGAAAATTTCGATACAAGAAATTATTTTCGAAAGCTTTTAGGCCCGAATAGCCCGATGGGTTAGCCCAAAACCCGGCGGTTTAGGGTTAGGGTTGAAATTTTATAACCCGAAAAATCCATAACCCGAATAGCCCGCGCCCAAATAGCCCAGCAACCCGAGTGGGTTGGCCCGAACGCGAACGGGTTAGCCCGATTGACATCCCTAATCTGGCAAAGTCGTTCTTATGTTATAAATAACAGCAAAAATGTCTTATTTTTATTATTTAGTTTTAATTAATTATCTTTACTATGATAAAAAAAAATAGTTTAACTTACCTTTGAATTCATGTACAATGATGAATGATCGACAGCGTAGATTAGTTGATAGGGCACATCAAAGAGGAAGTAGAGATAATGCTAAATTGCCAATTAACTAACTTCACTGAGCACTGATCAATCAAAGGGAATTAAGATTAATGGCATTGCTTTATGATGATCATTTCAGTAATGTAACTGGATCCAAAAGCTTTTAAAGAGCGCATGGCAAACAAGAAAGTCAGCAAGTTGAAGAAGTCATACAGCAGATGCAACTTGATGGCACCCTGCTCTTTCCACTTGAAAACTGTTTAGGATGGCCTCGTCGTCTTCTCCGATTCTGCCAGTGTTGAACAGTTATCATATTAGAGAGACAAACAAAACACAACATAAGAAAGAGAGAATTATATTAGTTGGTTAAACTTTCAAAATTGTTAGCCGAATAGAATCTTTGCAGATTGCACGCATAATGAACAACACAAAACCACAAAAGGACACGGAAAAATGATACAACTGTGATATTTTTATCATAGTATTAAAACTTCTATAATCAGCTAGGTCCAAACTTATTTTGTTCATCAGTCAAACACCAGATTTTCCTTTTAACGACCAAAATGAGGAAGTTACGAGTTCAATAATAGTAATTCCTATAAGCTATGCTACATTCTGTTACAAAAGTTTCCACACTTTAATTCAAATTAAAGTGATTTCTTTGCAATGGTAAAATAACATTCATCATGGTTAAAAACAGCATCTTAAGGGGTTAATTTACTATCCTTAACTGGAAGATCAAATACAAAAAACAAGTCATGCAATGAGGACTAAAATCTGAAGAGGCACAGAACGTACTTGGATGCCAATAATCTTAGGGACCCCTTTTATGATGAATAGCTGCAGCTGTGCCATCAAATACATATTTCCCCTACGATTCAAATGGACCATCAAACTCCAAAGTGGCAGTACTGTTGAGCAACTCTGCAGAACCATTGAAGCTTTATCTCAATTCTGTAACCAACTCAGTTAGTTGGTCAGCTGATCACCATTGCATATTCAAATGCGTGACTATATATAATATAACAGCAATACATTCTAATCCTCCTCAAAATCCGTTACTGAATGGCCTTCATCACTGAAAAGATCATCAGGAGGATCATAAACAATCATGTCAGGGAATAACTCCACAAAGTCATCCTTCACCTTCTCCCTCAAATCAGGGTACGCTATTAGCCCTTTTAATATGACACGATAAGGCAATGATAGTGGGCGATCAGGTGAACTTCTCATCTGATCGTATATCCACATTGCTTCATCTGGCAATCCATTGTCCAGAAAGGCTCTAATAAGATCTCCGAATGTATGCTGATCAAAATGGACTTCCTCCCCCTTTAAATCATTCCAAACCATCCTAGCTTCATCGACCTTTTTGTTTCTGGCAAGCATCATCAGCATATCGCGATAGAAAAACATATCCGGTCGATACCATATTTCCTTCCGCACCACATCATACAGCTGTCATAGATAAACCAGAGTGAAACATTCATGTTACTCTAGGGAATTACTCTATTTAAAAAATGCATCAGATAAACTACACAGCAAACAATCAATGTATCCAAACAAATGCAGCAAATCACTAAATCAGTCATGCAATGAGGACTAAAAACTAGTCAATGATACCATATTTCCTTCCGCACCACATCATACAGCTGTCATAGATAAACCAAAGTGAAGCATTCATGTTACTCTAGGGGGTTTTTGTTTTTGTTTTTTTTTATGAAAGTAAATAAAAAAAGGAATTGCTCTATTACAAAAATGCACCAAATAAACTACACAGAAACAATCGATGTATCCAAACAAATGCAGCAAATCACTAAATCAGTCATCGAATCACAGACTACACCTCTCTACGTACAGATCACGTGAAATGATGATTCAAATCAATCATAAAACCTCATCAGCAGCTGATTCAATCAGTTAAACTCAAAAATGACAAACAAAGAGGGGAAAAAGTATATAAAACCTTCAACGAGAGAGAAACGAGGTTTTGGCGCTGAAACTCAGCAAGCACGGCAACCAGGTCGGATTTGAGGAGGCGTGAGACATGAGTCTTCATGAAGCGCTCGAAGCGCATGGGGTGGCAATGGAGGCGCTTGAGCTCCTTCGCCACCATCAAACCCTCCTTCCCCATCTCCTTCCTCCGCCGCCATATCGACAGGCTAGGGCTAGACGCCGCCCCGCTCGCAGCGCGCCTTAAATCGACAGTGTTCAGATGCAATTGGCGCCTTAGCAGATTCCGCCCTTGACGCCACATTCTCTCGGTTCCTTCGGCACCTGCAATCTAGAATTCTTCTTCTGTTTTCGTCGAATTTGGAGAGTGCATGAAATTGGGGATTTGTTGTTAGATGTATTAGAATTTAGAACTGACTAACTGTGAAAGAAGTATTATACACCAAAAAAAAATAAAAAAATAAAAAATCCAAATAAATTATTGTATACTGTATTTAAAACTGAATTTATTAGTAGGAGTACAATGTATTTATTTTTTGATTAAAAAAAATCATTGTCGGATTTCTCTAATTTTTTTACAGTTTCAGATTCTATCCGTAAAAAATCATGGCCAATTGGCCATAGATATAAGTACTCTATCCTTCAAATTAATCTGAAATCAATTATAATTAATTTTGTTTATTTAACTTATTAGTATAATTTACTAAACCAAAATCACTAAACAACAAATTACTTATCAGATTTCAATTTTTTAAGTACTACTCCACAATTCTTGGTGCATAGTCGTGACTCATTCTTATAGTTCATCAACATGTTCATACTATTATTGTGGAGTGCTCTTAATCAACATTTTACATTTGATCTTGTCTACTTTATCGGGGCTAAATTCTATAAATGGGGAGTTCTGCAAAAATGGTTCCACCAATAGGTAGGTTTTTTTTTGTTTCTGGAAATGGGTGATACGCATTCTAAGAATGCGTATTTCAAATACGCATTCTTAGAATGTGCAACTAAGCTGAATTCGGCAGTCAACTAGAAAAGTCAAAATTCAAACTAAATACGCATTCTTAGAATGCGTATCTCACTTGAATTAAATTGGGCATTCCTCCATCTCCATCAGCATCAGCATCCTCAAATGTCTGTTAACAAAGATGTAATGATAACAATGCATTTTCTGATTAGGCGTGTTATAGACTTATGAAAATTTTGGTAAGAGTCTTACTTTATCAATTATCTGCTCCAAGACTTCCTCAGAGAGTTCCATTTCAGATTCAACAAATACCGCAACCACCATCTGCTTGACCTGAAGTATCATTGAAGTCTACTTAACATGTGTTGAACATTTTATTAGAAATAGCAGAAAGATAAATAGGGCATGATTTTCTGATATGTATATGTCAATTGTTCGATACATTTGAACATCTTGTGAATCTTCGCACACGTTTATCAATTATAATACAGTTTGGCTAAATATCTCATCAACTGCCATGCTCTAATTAACAAATGTAAGTTCAATTTCCATAGAGCTAGACACTTACTTCTTCTCGCTCTATGAAACCAGTTTGTCTCAAATCATACAGCTTGAATGCAACTGTGAGATGAGGAATGCCATATATCTCAAGGTTAGTGGGGATAGAAATAGAGAATGAAATTCTTATCCACTAGTACTACTTATATAGTACTCTCATAAATTAAAATTCACTAAGCCTAAAAAATCTTGTGATTTCTTACAATCTATTTTCTCTTCCACAGGGGCATAAGGGTGGAATTGAATGCAACTGTGAGATGAGGAACGCCCAATTTAATTCAAGTGAGATACGCATTCTAAGAATGCGTATTTAGTTTGAATTTTGACTTTTCTAGTTGACTGCCGAATTCAGCTTAGTTGCGCATTCTAAGAATGCGTATTTGAAATACGCATTCTTAGAATGCGTATCACCCATTTCCAGAAACAAAAAAAAAAACTACCTATTTGTGGAACCATTTTTGCAGAACTTCCCATTTATAGAATTTAGCCACTTTATCGGATCATATAGCAAGTTGAGGATTTTCTTCGACTTTAGAACTAAGACTATTCACGTTCTCTTGCTACTATTGCTCGTAAATGGGAGATGATTGTAATCACACCCTTGTATCCATAAGATTTCGACTCGCTGTACTTTAAGGCAAATTTATCCCAAAAGACTTTGATCCTTTGGTTGTTGACGAGAATATGGTCATTTGAGACATTGATGAAAATGGGTGCCAACATCTTAAATCCCTCTATGTAGTACTTTTTGTTGTTCAGTAGCAGCCACCTTATTTTCATTTCCAGTCAAGGCTTTGAAGGTTGCATGTCGGAAACTTCGCAGTCTTCGATATTGACATTTGTTATTAAGCTATCGTTTTGATCTTATCAATGGATAAGATGAGGTATTATCCATCTGAATAAAGTTTCAATCCATCGATCTAGCAGTATTCCGACTCTTTTACCAAACATAATTGCCAATATTTGGAGTCCAAATTAAAATCATGATGGTTGGGATTCATTTATTATAAAGAGTGAACTACATAAATGGTACCTGATCTTTCACTTTCGCACGTAAATAGTACCTGATCTTTATTTTATATCATTTTTGGTACCTATAAATAACATTTTTGATACCTATAAATCACATTTTTGGTACCTGATGCAATTTTCTTCCCAAAATGCCCTTTAAACAAATATATTTTTCCATTTATGTCATAAAGGGTATTTTGGGCATACATAAAATTTGTACCGAAAGTGATATTATAATATCTTCTCTCATTCTCCTAATTCTTTATACTATTATTATTAATTAATATTAATATTATTATTTTGATGTTATAAATTAATAATTATTTTATTTTTAATATAATTCAAATATACTTAAATATAATTATAGTTATAATTATATTTGATTATTATTGTTATAATACTAAAAATTGATAGTAATTAATAAATAATTGTAGTATAATTATATAAATTATGAATCACATAATATTATGTAATAGTTATAATTATTATTTTACATTAAATTAGTAACTAATCAATATAGATTATTATTGTTATTATACTAAAAACTGATAGTAATTAATAAATAATTGTAGTATAATTATATAAATTATGAATCACATAATATTATGTAATAAATATTATTATTTTACATCAAATTAGTAGCTAATCAATATAGCTTTAATAAAAATTTAACATTTTGAATGTATTCATAATGATATAAAAAGTTGAATATTTTTAGTTAGGTCTTTCAACCTTAAAATGAATATAAAATAATTTAATAAAAAATATTCAATTGATTTAATTACTTTAAATAATTAATTTAATTAGATATTTTTATTTTTTATTTATATTATGAATGCAATTAGATGTATGTATATAACACTAAAAAGAAAGAAGAAAAAAGAAGGAATAAGAAACATAAACTAAGGAGAGAAAAAATAGTAAAAGAAAGGAAGATAAAATACTAAAAAGAAAGAAGAAAATGAAGAAAAAAGAAAGAAGAAAAAAAGAGAAATAAGAAAGGAAGAAAAATAATCACATATTTGGTACTATTTAATGGAAATTTCCAAAAATATCCTTCATGAAAAGAAATCACATATTTGGTACCTAGGGTTATTTTTGTCACTGGGTACCAAAAACGATATAAAATAATGATCATGTACCATTTATGTGCGAAAGTAAAAGATCAGGTACTATTTATGTAGTTCACTCTATTATAAAAGGTTGGAAAATGAAGTTAGAGAGTATAACTTGAAATGAAATTAGAATTAGATTGTGTATGTATCCATTTATACATAGTCGTCCTCTATCCCACCACACCCCCCTCAATCGGCCATATTTTATTATTTTAGATTTTTATCTGATATATTTTTATCCATTGAGCGACTGATTTGGGCGACTGATAAGCGCCATTCCACGTCAGACAATTATTTACTTCTTTTGCATATATTATCAATATTAAATTATCTCACCTCTCTGCTTTGTCAACACCGCTCCACTCCTTTTTATTTTTTAATTGTGAAAGAAACTCATCTTCAGAATCTCTCTCCACCATTCTTTTACAAAATTGAACTCTATATGCAATTTTATCCTTCCATTGTTTTGACTGCGTTTTCAATAATTTTTGCATAAAAGTCAAAGATAGGTATCTAAGAAAGCTCACCAATTTTCGAAGTTCAGGCTACAATTTCAATTGAAATTTTATCTCAAAAGGTGAAAAAATGGAAAATAGACAAACTTTCGTTGAATTTAACTTCCCCTAAATGAGCTTCAAAAATCACTCTTCATTCTTGTGGAATTCCAACCTTTCTTATCAATTCTTAAACCACAATTCATCGTTCTTTCTAAAAGGCCACAAATACTTGGAAATTTTCCTTCCTTAATCATCACCAACCTCTACTCTTATTTCTTCACAAGAGTCAACGATGCTTCCACAATTCCAACTCTCCCAAATTTAGAATTCCACCGTCGACCACTAGATTTATCCCCAAATATCAAAATCTTCAAATTTCGAAAACAAAAAAGGGTAAGAATGTGGGGAGATGAAAGAAAAGCTTAAAATTTGCAGAGCATCCAGAACGATGAAGAAAATTAAAACATTTTTAGAGAGTGAAATTAATTGAAATGATTAAAATTTTCAATGAAATTATTAAATTGGGATAGCAAATATCGAGAATCTGGGGAAGGAATACCTACATTATTGAAGGGAAGGAATACGGAATTCATATTTCATAGTGAAAAAAACGAAGTTGCAATTTATATATGTGAAAATGATGTAGAGAAAAAGATGAAAAAAAGAACGAGATATGGAGCTTCATTTTGTAAAAATAAATGAGGGAGAGAGATTATGAGCGGTGTTCACGGAGGGAGAGAGGTTGATGAGAGAGAAATTCATAGATAAAAAAGAAATCTTCAGACGAGGATTGGAAGCGCTCATCCATCGCACAAATTCAATCGCGCAACATATCATTACTCTAGTAGTACTAAATAACACTGCATAAAATATTGCAATAAAAAAAGTTTTAATTAGAATGAAATAGTGGAAGATTTAGGTAGCAGGTAGTACAACACTGTTTTTGTTGGCAAGTTGCTTGTGGATACACTTTTTCTCTAAAACATTTTTCTGATTCCAATTAAGAATTTGTATTTGGATTAGACGCTCTTTGATCTTTTTAACATAACACTCTGCTTATAAATATCCTTATTATTTTTGAAGCCAGTTACTTTTACTTTTAATCCATATTTCCTATACTGAGAAGAGATAGTGTCACGTTATAGTAGTAAAATGGAATAAATTGACATCAAGAAAAAGAAGAGAGAAAAAGATGAGCTGGATAGAGATGGTGTTGAAATAGAGAAGAAACAAGAAATTGACAAGGCATAAGAAAGCAAAAATATATTAATGGTATAAATTTATATGATGAGCTGGTCATTTTCCCATGGACCACTGATTTAATTACCCCCACTTGGCTGATTAATTTTTATTAATTATGGACGCATACCAAATAAGTTATCAGTTGGTACAAATCTTATTACACATTTAACAAGTGGAGCCTCACCCTTGCTTTAAAGATTTGTACATTCCCTTTGACTGTGGTGTTTTTGGCATTACTTTGCCCTCAAATCTAAAAATTCCCTCGTGTTTATTTCTATTTTTATTTTTATTCAGTGGAGTAATAACATTTGACGACACATTGATGATATGTATCATATATTCACCTCATTACTCATTGAAATTATATAGATTTATAATGTTTCAATTTGAAGTAGAATAGCTAGAGTTTAATTAAGAAAACAAGATATTTAATTTAATAAAAACGCAAACCTCTATGTAGTGGTAGTGATAGATTTGACCAAACACGAGCTAATAAATGGTACTACAAGTAATAAAAATAGTAGTACTTCGAAATATTAAAAATGATATAGAGACTATTTTCTCTACTCCTCAAGAACCTAAACTTTACGGAATACTTTATAAATAACATTTTATAATATTTCATTTTTATCTCTATAAAAAAAAATTTAAACAATAAGTCAATACGAAAAATAGGACGAATAGGAGATATCTTTATTGCCACTTTAAACAATGATCATAGAGTATGTTGTCATATAGATGTATACTCTTTTAGTGTAAAATTTTGCTCATAGACAACTTTCTTATAAGTTGGTTGTCGTAGATAAAACGTTATTATATGTACCGAAGTTTGTCCATCTTCCCCTCCTCAAATTCAATCCCTCACCTTAACTCCATCACACTTTGTTCGTCGACACTACCACATCATCCACTGTCACTCGTACTCAACTGCTTTGTAATAACTATAGTTTGTATTAATTGTACCACTGAGATAATATGGTATACAAAATAAAAAAAAATAGTATAAAAATTTCATCTTTACATATAAACAGCAATCTAATTTATACTCACCTTCAACTTTACATATAAACAGCAATCTAATTTATACTCACCAATCAACATACTATAATACTAATACTACTATTATAGATTCAATCCTGTCAAACTTAATTTCCATTCAAAAGGGTCCGTAGTAAAATTTCAGGAATCAGTGATAGAGTCAAAAAGTGATGGAAAGTAACTACATATACAGATTATAATAATATTAAAAAAAAAAGATGTAAATATATTTAAAATATAACTGTAGCATTCATAACTTCTCACGACTATCATTAACCACCCACCCACCTAATCCCCACCCCTGCCCGCTTCACATAAACACAAACAAAAAACAAAGAGAAAGATGTGAGAGAAAGAGAGAGAGAGAGCTCTCTGGTTGGTTGCTGGTAGTGCCCCTGCTACATCTATCCATATTTTCCCCTTTCCAAAAGTTTGAAAAGATAAATTAATAAATAAAGAAAAAGAAATTAAAGGAGTAAAGCTCCGTTCTGGTCGTTCATCACAGATCTTCACCGATTCATTCGATCCGCGGCTGAGTTCCAGCTGAGATGCTAATTCATCTCTGAGAAAGGGCCGGAAAATGTCGGCCACTCTTGCCGCATTTGAGCGCCCTCGTATCGGGAACTCGAATACGGTAACATCTTACCTTCTATTCCTCAATTCAATTGGCATTGTTTTTTGTTTTCCTTCGATTTTTTATTTACGAGGGTTTAAAATGGGGTGATATTTTTGTGGTCAATTGAGTCAAGTAATTGTTGATAAATTTGGACTAGGTTTGGTTGGAGATTGCCGTCACCTAATTTTAGTATGGATTGGGGTTTTTTGTCATTTGCTGTATTTTTTTGCGCATTGTTGGTTATTTCTGTTTCTGATTGGATTTTTTCTGTGATGTGTAGATATTCAAGAGTGGGCATTTGCTTATATCCTCAAAAGGTTAGTTTTTTTTTTTGCTCTTGAGAAGTGTTCGACTTACAAACTTGAATGTGCGGATGGATGTTGAATTACCTTGTGCCAGCATTGCGGAGAATGCCCATGTGTTTGAGTTGCATACTTGCATTATGTTTGATTATTGATTGTTCAGTCGCATGAGACTCCGGATTTGTGTACAATACACATTTGGTTAAAGTGGATCTAATCGTTATTCTTTCAACTATTTGTGTTGTATTTTAATTGGATGTATATGGTATGTACTGCCAAGGTAAAAGTATTTGGCGTGCCGCTCCATTTAGTGAATTCTTTTGGCTACCTACCATCTGTCCTCTTTACTTTCTCAAATGTATAAATGTACCTTTGTTGTTCTTTCTATAGTCGGTGTCATGCATCCCTTAATGCTTAGACTTCTTGCAGGGTTAGGATGGAAATCTTGGAAGAAGCGTTGGTTTATCCTTACTCGCACTTCTTTGGTCTTCTTCAAGAATGACCCAGTTAGTCCCTGTTTCATCTCCATTTCCTCATTCATAATTGATTTATCAAGCTGCATATATTCCATGTTACTGAAAAAGATAGTTTTTGGAGTAGTTTCATGGAACTTTATGTTACTGAAAAGCTTAGACTTCAATTTCATGTTATTATGGCCTTTAATGTACGTAACTCACTTTCTCTAGAGTGCACTTCCGCAGCGTGGTGGTGAAGTAAATTTGACTTTGGGTGGCATTGATTTAAATAATTCAGGAAGGTATAGATAAATGGTCTCTCTTTCCCTTTGTCTACCACTCTACCTCTGTGTGTCTCCCTCAGTTTTTTGATGTCTTCTTGCATGCAGTGTCGTTGTTAGAGAAGACAAGAAGCTGTTAACTGTTCTATTTCCTGATGGGCGTGATGGACGTGCGTTCACACTTAAGGTGCACAAGCGATTAGTCAATCTTCTTCCATCTCTTTGTTGCCATTCATAGAGTGATTCTTAATGATTGTTATCCCATATCTCTCGTGTAACTGAAAGCTGTTTGCTATATTCTATTTTCTTAACTTCAGGCTGAAACATCTGAGGACTTGTATGAGTGGAAGACTGCCCTTGAACATGCTCTTGCACAAGCGCCAAATGCTGCTCTTGTGATGGGACAAAATGGGATCTTCAGAAGTGATACTAATGATACTATTGAGGGTTCTTTCCATCAATGTTTGTACCTATTTATCTTCCTGCTGCTCTTTAGGAACTCATAGTAAATGCTGTGTTGGAGGAATCTTGACGGATTACCTTTTAATATAGGGAGAGACAAACGACCAGTGAAGTCTTTAGTTGTTGGACGGCCAATTTTGCTTGCACTAGAAGATATAGATGGAGGTCCGTCCTTCCTGGAGAAAGCGCTCCGGTTTCTTGAGAAATACGGTATGCTTTTGTTTCGATGTCCTGCAGTGCTCCTCTTTGCAATAGTTTCTCTCAGAACTACGCAGCTGTTTTATTGTCAAAACTGAATTTCATGATGCATTAGCTTCTCAAACACTTGAAGTTTCGTAGTCTTCTGCCTTTAAATGTTTGGCCCTACATGACTAGAGATTTGTGCTATAATTGCTCTGCAGCTTGCGACTGCTTGTCCCTCTATAGCCATTCTTTCTACCATTACAAAAAATTGATATCATTAACATACCTGATCTCATCTCATAAAGAAAATTAGAATTCTACACGAGTCCATGATGTTCATCTTCCCAAATAATGATACAGAAGCTTTTTTGTATGCTGTATCCAGTATATGCTCTGACTGAACAACATTTAACAGGAATTAAAGTAGAAGGAATTCTGCGGCAGTCTGCAGATGTTGAGGAAGTGGACAGAAGAGTGCAAGAATATGAACAAGGTGATTGTTGCGCATTCATTGGAGTGAATGAACCTCACCATGCTATTCTTTATCTGTTACTATGACTATGACTTATATTTTGTCACTGTTGGTCATGACACTAGCATAGGTTAAACAGTTGCAACTATGTTTTCTGTTAAGTTTATATAAAAATTGAACAACATTGTGGATAGACACCATACACACCTTTAGTTTTCATTTGGCTGTGATACTTCACCCAATGATTGATTGTGAAAAATAAGATGATGACCAAGCTGGATGGGGATTCAATACTCTCCAGAGATCTACTTAATAGATTAAGGATATGAGGGACACCATATTCTGATTAAAAGCTTATATGCAATTGTGGCTCCAGAATTCCAGATACATGAGTGTAACCACTGTTTTCTTTACACATCCCTTCACAACTTTTTCCCCTCTCATAACAAATTGTTGTCTCATCTTTAAATGCACTATTCAGCATGACCAATCTGTAAATTATTTGATTATAGGGAAGACTGAATTTGATCCAGAGGAGGATGCTCATGTTATTGGCGATTGTGTTAAGGTTTGACTGCAATCTGAGCGATTGGTTTGTTTGTTCTAGTTTTTTAAGTGATACTTATGTGAGCTACCCCTCTTTCAGCATGTTCTTCGGGAGCTACCTTCATCACCGGTTCCTGCTTCCTGCTGCACTGCATTGTTGGAAGCCTACAGTAATGTTCTGCACTGCACTCTAGATGTTTTTCCCAAGTTTCCAATCTGTTCATTTTCCTATAATTGTTAAGGTTTACTGAAAGTCTACATAATTTGGTTCTTTGTGGCTGTCTTGAGAAGAAATTGACCGGATAGAAACTCGTGTTAATGCAATGCGCTCTGCCATACTGGAAGCATTTCCTGAACCCAACAGACGCCTCTTACAGAGGTATTACCTCCTGTAATTGATGTATCACTCTATGAGTATGTATTGTTGTTTATTTTCCATAGAATTACCTTGATTTTTGTTCATAAGATTCAAAAGTCCAAGAAGTAGTCAGACATGGAGGAGATGTCTTATTTTAAATTCTCGGATATGAACGGATACCATAGTTGATCTCTTTGAGACTTTGAAGTCTTTATGTTATGGTTTGATTTTGAAACTATCTGAATGCCACAATATAAATGTAAATGCTACATTAGAAGTAGGTCAATAAAAATGAGATAATGATGCACATCCAATCGGCATATGCATTGGGTGGTCAAATAAGAAGCTGAGACTGGAGTAAGGTGGTTAATTGTGAAGGAAATGTGTAAACTGTTTAAACGATACTACTTATCCCACTGATAACTCTCGGACTTTCTAGCAAGTTCTGATGTGATAGCAAATTCTCGAAGTCTCCTGTGAGAATTTGGGTAAATGTAATTCCGTGTCGAGGAAAAAGAAACTGGAATCTCAATAAACTCGACTCAGCCGGTATACGTAAGCTGCCGCTAAATTTTTATTGAGGGGATGTTGTTTTGTAATGCCTCAAACAAAATCTGATACTTAGCAAGTAACCCATCTCTTCCCTCCCGGCTTCTACATTGTCCAATTCTTCAACAAATTTTTATTTTGGGGGGACATAATTTATTTTAGTAAAGGTGCAAAGGGAAATGATGTTGAGTGTTTTTAATTATTAGTAGTAAGTACAACAGCTATGCAGTTGTTGATAAATACGTTTCTTGACAAAATCTGTAGTTAAGCACACTGTTAGCATACTATATTAAATTTCTGCATAGAAATGATCTTCATTATGTACTTATTCTTCTTCTCATCTCCATCATAACACTTACCGCTCTTTTTTTCTTCCTCATTTGTCCTCTATTCATTTTTTAGAGTTCTCAAGATGATGCATACAGTTTCTTCTCATGCTTCTGAGAATCGGATGACACCTTCGGCAGTTGCTGCTTGTATGGCTCCACTGCTGTTGCGCCCTCTTTTAGCTGGTGAATGTGAACTAGAGGATGACTACGATACTAATGGAGATAGTTCTGCTCAGCTTCTAGCTGCAGCCAATGCTGCTAATAATGCCCAAGCTATTGTCACAACACTTCTGGAGGAGTATGACAATATTTTCGATGTAAGTCACATTGTTAGCTTAGTTCCTAAAATAGATGATTCGCAATTGTCATCTTCTGTGTTAATTTCTAAATTCCATTCCTATAATTTTATTTTTCCATTAAACCATGAAAGTATTGTAATTACTCTTTGCTAATCACCTGGTTTACAAACAGGATGATAGTCTGCACAGATGCTCGATGTCTGTAGATTCTAAAACCGATAACAGTGGAAGTGAAGATACAAGTGATGATGACAATCCGGATATAAAAGTAAATGGTTATCATGATGCTGAAAATGAAGTTGACCCAGAAACAGATGTTGATTCTGATCGAAGACACAGTGGGAAGTTAAGTGAGAGCAGTGGCTCAGCTGCTAGTGATCTTTATGACTATAAGGTTCAATCTCTCTCCCACTTGTGTGATTGATTATGCATGTGATTTTAATGACTTCAAGTCTGAATTTAAATAGTGAGCATGTGTGACAATAAATGCATGCAAAAGCCTGTCTTTCTAAATTTATTTCCACTAATTTAAAAGTGATAATTCAGTTTTCTAGTGATTTATTTGGAGTAGACCTATCCAATTCCAAGGATTGAGTCAAGTGTGTATTTTAAAACTAAAATGCTTAAAGTGTCTATTTGAGAATTGAAGGTAACTTTAATGCTGTATGCAGACCTTTTCCCTGAAATGTTAGGTTCAATGCAGTATCGCGGACTATGTATTTCCTTGCTCTAAGTGATTGGTTAGTGGAAAGTTTATTGAAGTGTTCTTAATCTTTTTATTAAAGGCCATCAGTCATGTCTAACAAAATTAGACTAGTTGATGTATAGATACTATCTCTTTTCTTGTATCAGAAACACATTTGATATTTTCCCATAACATTTATCAAAGGTCTACTGACTACTTAAAGTTGCTGCTGCTGTTTTTGCCGAAACCAGGCTGTTGCAAATGATGATTCAGATGATGAGATGCCCATACACAATAATATTATGGGATCAAAACTAGATGTGGCTTTGGACACTAGATCCAGTCGAGACTCTAAGACTTCATTAAATGACCAACTAGACCAATTGAAGGTACATGGGAATACGATAGATGTGTCTACTGAAAAACCTGCCAATGAGTCTCAGCGGTCTGTTGGAGAAATTTTGTCATCTATGAATCAAGAACTGCAGCAATCTTTTCCTGGACCTGAACTGTTGGGTGAGAAGGCATTACCCAAAATTACCAATACCAGCACTGGTAGTGCAAAGAAGTCAACATTTTGGGGAAAGAAAAATGTAAGTATTTTATTTTAATTTTTCCCTTCCATTGGTTGCTGAGGGAAACCATGATATGCTTATACGAACTCGGAGAATCAAGCTGAGTGCCTGGGATCTGGAGGTTAAACTTCTTAAAAGTGAATGTGAACACAGTATAAATTTCATAAAACTACTATTCAACAACTGAAAGTGAACAATTAAAATGCTACTAATAGTAATAGCATATGTTGACTTATCAAATTCCCATCTCCGAATTTTGGCCAAATGATGCCAGTCCTATCTGATGTTTGTTAATCATAAGTTATACTATGAAATGTTGGTTGGTTCTTGCTAGTTGCTAGTAAGCCAATATACTTGTTGATGTTAACACACACCTCACACATTACAAGATAGCTTATTACTTTATCTGGCATGTCTCTCACCTCTTTACTGCAATTGAATCAATAAATGAATAATTTAGAATCTTGCAGGGTGCCTCCTGTTCATGAATTAGGATGAGGCTAATTTTAGCTAATAAATGGCAGTACCTTAATTCTCCATTTTCGGAGAATTTGAAGTTTCGGATATGAACTTCAGAATACACTGTGCTGATCTTATTATTGGCACTTAATCCATTATTACTAGAAACTAATTCAAATTGTTTGTTGGTGGTGAACCACCTTCTGGGATTGTTTAACCCACCCCTAGTGGAAGGGGTAGGAATGTTTTGCATGTGATTTTTATTATTGGATAAATTGAACATTACACATTCTATATATCTTGTCTTAACAAATAACAAATTTAATATTTATGTTCTTGCAGGCAAGAAAAACACCTTCATCAGAATCCATAGATTCATCTGGAGAGGAAGAGTACGATCATTTTCAATCACATATAACTCCATTTGTGTAACCTGCAAAAATGAGCCCATACCTATCTAAAATTAATTTGATTATAAAGGGTCACATACAATTAACATGTAGTATATAACCGAGTCTCATTTTCAGAAGTACCGTCTTTTCTTTTTCTTCATTTATCAGTATTAATGTCCCATGCACAGGTAGAACTGTTCTCTGAGCTTGGCTCAACTTGGACCAACTGAATTAGTTTGTTTTCTATGTTTTGACCTAAAATATCGATGACCTAAGTGCCATTCTTAACACTCATTTTCCTAATGAAGCTATTTCTAAGGTCTCCATGTCTTGAGGGTTCCTTTTTCTACTAAATTTGTAGCATTTTCTCATTAATACCTCTTCAGTGCACTTTTCTGCATAATCCCCAAAAGACTTCTCAAATAGTGACTATTCATCAAATGGTTTTCTGTGCACTTTGTTGTCCTTTTTTCCTTTCTGATTGACTGAAGCTCAATGGTGCATTTCCAGGCTTGCCATCCAGAGATTAGAGATCGCAAAGAATGATCTACGCCACAGAATTGCAAAGGAAGTAAGTACAGGGAGTTTTCAAGTGGCTATAGTATGGTGATTGAGTAACTAGATTTGACTTTTTATTATCTATATTAGGCGAGAGGAAATGCAATTTTGCAAGCTAGCTTGGAAAGAAGGAAGCAAGCTTTGCATGAGCGGCGCTTAGCTCTTGAGCAAGATGTGAGGCTTTACTCTTTAATATTACACAAATCATCAACATCTTCATAATCATGTTCATCATCTGCATGTGTGCTTGTGTCTGGAAGTTCAGTTTAGATATTAAGAGCCTAATTTCTTAGCAAATTAAGAATGCTCTCTTGTGCAATTCTTCTGGTCTAGATTGGCATACTGAGTTTGCAGTTTTTTCTTGGCAGGTAGCAAGACTGCAAGAACAGTTGCAAGCTGAGAGAGACTTACGAGCTGCTCTGGAAGTTGGCTTGAGCATGTCTTCTGGGCAATTTGCTGGCTCTCGTGGCATGGATTCTAAGGTTTGCATATTTTCTTTTAATTTTGTATACTAATCAGAAATTACTATTGATGCTGACATGTTACATTTATGCACAGACTAGAGCCGAGCTTGAGGAGATAGCTCTTGCCGAAGCAGATGTAGCCAGATTGAAGCAGAAAGTTGCTGAACTTCACCACCAGTTAAATCAGCAACGTCAGCACCACTATGGATCTATTTCTGATGCATGTGATAGATATCAACACACAGCAAGCCAAACACCTCAGCAGTGAGTCATTTTTTCCATGTCATCCAACCTTTACTTCCTCTCATGCCCGTAGGATCATTCTCTTTGGTCTAGGATTGCATCTTATCATATTAGACCAAATTCTGCTATTACAAAAAACTATTGTTTACTTGAAATTGACCTGAAATCCAAATTGTAAAATGGTTAGACCATTGAGGCGAAAATCAAACCTTTATGTGTGGTTCCAGTGTAAAGTTTCTGAGCTGAATTCCACTTGCAGGAATTTTTTCAAGCAGGATTTTGATACTACACTTGCTGTTTGTAACCATGAAAGAAGACAAAGGACAGAGGTGGTTGCCTTTCTTTTGTTTATTTTATTATTTTGTCGCTTAGTATTTGGTAAATGATTTCATTTCATTTTCAAGTCTCTTTTATCTGAAAGTTTTGTTTATTGCCTTCAATTTCTGTGTTTTTCATGCGCATCTCAATTTTAGATTATTTGGCTGAATTTTTTCCTATTTAAGGTCTACATTTAGGTTCTGCTATTTTCGGGCTTGTTTAAACCTTTTCATGACTTGTATGTAGGTCTCAGGCTCTTTAATGAGATGGAATTTGACGGCGAAAAATAAAAAGAAACACATTTGAAACAGTTGATGCTTTTGATTTAATCAATTGAATTGTTCATCTTTTGTTGCTTGCTCTAACCTGTAAATGTTTCAGGAGTCGATGGGCGCGGATGGAAGAAATATTAAAGGACAACTGTTGGCACATGGAAGCAACGGCAGGTTGCCTTCTCGGAAACAGTTTATTGAACCATCAAGCTTGAGTGATTCTAAAAGTACAGAGGCCTCCACAAGTCTATCCGTGGATGATTTTCCTGCTGTGGATTCGGGGGCTGTACCTTCTACTTCTCGGGTGGCTGAGGTTAGGCTCAATACACATTTATGCATACACAGATGCAAATGGTTGGAAAGAGATCTCAAACAATTTGCTTATTCGTATGACGTTACTGTATGATTGCATGAACCCTTGATCTCATGTGAGCTGAACTTATGATGCCGTCCTTATACATACATCACTCCTTTAGTTGGCTATAAAGGGCCGTCTGTTTTGATATTATCTGCTGCACAAATCTATAAAGGGCCGTCTGTTTTGATATTTTACACCCTAATCACACGTGCAAACGAGTCTTATGCATCCTTGATACTAAAAATGCTTTATTTGGCTATAGGTGATGGATTATCATCGACAACCACTAGCAGCATCGTCAGCTTTGGTAGAGCTGACAACCCGTCTCGACTTCTTCAAGGAAAGGAGGTCTCAGTTGATGGAGCAACTCCACAACCTTGATCTGAACTATGGTTCCACACCTCAAGATTTTGCATACAAACCTTCGTCTCCTCCGTGGCACTAGCGACGGGAGCTTCTGTTGTGTTTGAAAGGAGAAACCATGATTCCCTGTTGTATATTCTCTGTTGATTAGTATATAGATGTGTTTCATATTGCCATTCTCTTGGAACAACGATGATGCTCTTGTATTTTTCTTTCAATTTTTTTTTCTCTTTTTTGACATAAATATTTTAAACATATGTAATTAGTGGAGATATTAGCGCAGGATGCCCTACTCGGATGCTCATAAGCTGCTTGAGAATTTCAAAACCACGTTTGATTTATTATGACTTGTAGAATTTGCTGAGAGTTGCTACTAAAGTAAGTAATCGACTCTTATTAGCACTATTCATTTGATAGCTTACTATTTCATCAATTCTCTTATGCGCAACTCCTATTTTATATCTTGGTGAATGAACAAATAATTTTAAAGATCATGTGACTGTAAACTTGAACATGTCACACTCGTACATGAGACCTATGACTTTGGACATTAATAACACCAACTCTCCTGTTCACATTGAAAATGCATGAGGAAATGCAGTCGTTTAGCTGAATAGATTGACATGGTGTCGGATGTAGTTTGAATCTGATCACATTCACTGAAGTCCCACAATTTGATTTAGTTTGAATTTTCATGTTCTTATAAAACAACATACTAACACTAGATAGTTTTAGCAAATGAAACAAATAAATACTCGCTCCTTGTTAATTAAGTCATTTTTTCTATTTTGAAAAGTTTGAAGATAATTGAGTAATTTCTAATTTTAGCAAAAAGTAATACTCCCTCCGTCCTATGGTAGTTGAGTTGTATTTGTCTCGAGGTGGTTGAGTCATTTACTTTTTTTTCTCTGTATATCTTTCATAGTACTAGTACTTTTTTTCACACACTCATACTTTATTCTCTTAACTCTAACTTTTAATACATCAAATTCTTAAATCTCTAAAAAAAAAATGATTAACCAAACAATACACTACAGAATATGTTTGGAAAGTAGCCAATTCAACAGTATACATAAGCTTCAAATTTTCAAAAAAGTTTGACTCCTGAGAGATTCATTTAAGGAGGGTGTTAGAAAAAGTAAAACAAACAAGTAAAACAAAGGCGACGTTACAAAATCCAGAAAGGGCCCCTTGAGGCCCCCCCTTTGGAGCTAGTTTCCTCTTCCGTTGGTGCAATGTGAGTATATATGATGATGATGATGATGGTGGTGGTGGAGGATTGAGTATTGAGGTTGTTGATTTCACAGATGTGTGAGGCCCCCCAATGGAGTTTCGTATATTTATACCAAGCGCCCTAGCTCGTCGTTTGCTGTTGACTGCACTCTTCGGGGCCCTTTTCTTCTCTGCCCGGCGACATGGGGGCCACCACACCACTACCAAACTCGCCGTGTTACCACCCTTTACCCGACTCACTGCAATCCAAGCCTGCAATTCATAGTTTATGCATTTCACCAGGGTAACTGAGGGCTACATAATTTACCCAAAAATATCTCACTCCCATAATCCATTTACTTAATCTTCATTAATCACATTCATAACGTATCATTACCGGGATAAAATGTCTCTCAATTTTTTTCACCAACTTCTTCCAATCTTTTTTATACTGCTTTACTTGATTTTATCCTATATATGGACATTTATCCGATTTTGTTCTATATAATTTAAACATACATCAACAGTGGCAACGGGCAAAGACCATCAAAGTCATTGACAATCTCTATTGGTAGCATTCATTAGCACTGTGTAATTAAGTTTTCTTGTTTTGATGTTTTTCATAAAATTGAACTATATATTTGCAAGAACATAGCAAATATGGTTTTAGTTCTTGAGACTCAAGTTATTGGTGTTTTGACACTTTAAACTAGTGTTTTGAAATGTTTAACGATAAGGTACAAAATGTAACATTATCAACCAAACAAATACAGTATTACACAATAAGGTACAAAATTTAACATATGCTTCAACGAATCATATACTTGGACGTACATACACTCACAAAACACATTTGAGACAAAGTTTAATTAGATGTTTTAAAAATCGAAGAAGTTGCAACTCTTGAAATGTTAGAATGTTACAATTTACCCTTTAAAAAATAGTACTCCTACTATATAATACGGAGTACTACTAGTATAATTAATAGAGTGAAAATAATTCAGAATTTAAAGTGCTAAACTAAACTAATTATATTTTAATTTAAATAGAGTAATAGGTATATATATATATATATTAACAAATTTTTCTTATAATTTTTTTTACATAAAATAAATGTATTTTGGGAAAAAAAGGAAGCCAGCTGAGAGAAATGCATTTTGGGGAAAAATGAAGATGAGAGAGAGAGAGAGAGAGGGGTAGGCAATAGCATGTCAGCATGTGAAACTAGGTCTTCAAGAACCTATACACCTACAAAACTAAAAAGTCATCATCTCTCTCTAAACACACACACACACACACACTCACTTTTCCCTTCTTTAGTGCACCCTCTCTCCAATAATCACCACCCAAAATCCACCCCAGCCAGAGCTCCAGCTGATTCAATTCTTCATTTTGTAGATAAGAGATTGGGTATGGAATCCAATAGTTACAGATCAACCATACTCACTCTAAGTCTAGAATTGAGGGTTTCTCTGTAGCTAGGTTGGAAGCACTGGGTCTGGCATGGGAAGAAGCAGCGAAAAGTTTTCAACTACAAAAGCCAAACTAAGCGACAGCTTCAGCAGTAAGTCTCAGTAATATCATGCTGTAGAAGCTGCGCCACAAACACCTTAAACAACCACCTCCTCTCCTCTCCTTACTCTTCTCTCTCTATCTTTACTTCTCCCTGTCTTAAAAATCTTCTCTTTCTTTCTGCTCTAAAGAATTTCAGTGACCCCACTCTTTCTAAATCACATCTCTCTCTCTCTCTCTCAGTTCTTTTTCAACATTTACATACCCCAAAAACCCCAATTTTGTACTAACAAAACGTGGCTACGGCTCGGCGGCTGCAGTCGGATTCCGGCGCCTTCGCCGATTGGGTGGCGTCCTCCTCCGCCTCCGCCGGAGACCTCTCCCTAGGTTTCAATGCGGAGCCCGCCGCCCCTGCCGCCGCCGCCGGAATGTGGCCCTCCGCCGCCACGCGCCTTCCCCCGGAGTTCTTCTTCGTCGCACCCGCTTCTTCCTTCCACCACCACCACAACACCGACGCCGCCGCCGCCGCGATCAATTTCGACCCCCATTCTCTCAACCCCTCCAATGCCATCGGCGTCGGCGTGATCCCCCTCCTCACCGCCGTCGGCGGCGGCGCAGCGGATGAGGATTTGTTCAGCCGCAGCCGTGGAGGCGGCGGCGGCGGCGGTATGCAATTGTGGCAGCATCATCATCAGCAGGGACAGAATTCCTCAGCTTATTTGATCAAACCCATGGCTCTCGAGCACCCAAATCTCCTCCCAAGCAGCGGCGGCGGTGCTTCTTCCTCCTCCTCCGCCTGCCAAGACTGCGGCAACCAAGCCAAGAAAGACTGCCAACATAGAAGGTGCCGAACCTGCTGCAAAAGTAGAGGCTACGACTGCACCACCCACTTCAAAAGCACCTGGGTCCCCGCCGCCCGCCGCCGCGAGCGCCAACTCCTCGCCACCGCCGGCTCCTCCCAGTCCACCTCCGGCACCAAGAAGCCCCGCCTCGGCGCCGCCTCCCAGACCACCACCGCCTCCCACACCTCCACCTCCAACACCAATCAGGCCCGGAGCTTCGACACCAGCTCCAGCCATCAAGGTAATTAAGGACACAAACATTGAGACGCCTTATCTCTTACTTTGTTTTCAAGGACACACTTTCATTTGCAATCGCATAATTTAGAAAATTATTGTGCAGATGCGGGGTTGAAGGAGTCGCTGCCGGGGCAGGTGCGGGCGCAGGCGGTGTTCAAGTGCGTGAGAGTGACGGCGGTGGACGACGGCGAGGATGAATACGCTTATCAAGCAGTGGTGAAGATAGGCGGCCATGTTTTCAAAGGGTTTCTATATGATCAAGGAGTGGAAGGGAGAGAGGGCCTCCCAAATCTATCTGAATTGCATTTGGGAGGCGGCGGCAATGGGGCTTCATCATCGCCGCCGGTCAATCTCGATCATGCTTCTAATATATACGGCGGCGCATCCTTTCTAGGTGGATCCAATTATGGTAACCCCATCAACTGATTTTCCTATGTTGGTAACTCAATAAAATGTAGGCTTATTATTAACTTATTAGTGTTTCAATACACAAATTTTAGGTGATTTTGCATTATGAACTTTGAGTGAAAGCTGTGAATAAGCAGAATATTGTTCTAATTTTTCTTTTATTTCAATACTCATATCTGTTGAAAATGAATCTGCATACAAATGCTTGCGATATGTGATGGGGAGATTCAACTTAGACATGTACTTGGAAAATTTACAAGAATAGTACGTACTCAGTATTTATTTTTAGTTTATTTAATATTTAATCACAATTTATAAGTAAAAATTGCTCTAGGTGTGAGGAACCCTAATACCTACAAGTTATAGATATTATTCTTCCAAACATTTCACTTTCTCTAGCTGTTATTTACCTCTACAGCCAGCCTAAATATGTTGGATCATTCTTGGCAGAGTATCACCAATTTCTAAAATAAAAGAAGATTCATTACTTTTCTTAGTAACCTGTTTGTGTATTTTCAAAGCACAATTCCAAGTCCTTTTGTTTTTTGTGTTTTTAGAAAAGTCAAGTCAATATGTAAGAAATGTGTTATGTGTGCATTGTGATACATATATTGTGTTTTGATTTACATATGCTGGGAACACTGTGACTCAAGTATTAGTATTTCCTTATTCCATTATCCAGTTTAATCAGTTTTGCAAATTGCAATTGATGTCTGCTTTCAAATGATCATCTTCGCCGAATGTCCCCGTACGTTTGGATATTAATGATACCCATAATAATTAATTATCAATGTGTTAATATAATCCATTAGTTAGGTGGTGGTGCATTAATGGATTTGGGCATGGAGCAATTATTGTTTTTACCAGTTTAAGGCTTCAATTTTTTACTATTACATTGCATCACTTTCGGCTCTCTTTTTGGCGCTTCATGATTGCATTCAAGTGACATACTATTAAATTATGCATTGCATTGGACATATTATAAGTTAATAGTATTAAGGTGTAGTAGTAATAGTAGTATTATAGTGTTTTCACAATGTCGGTATATAATTAATTACACACGGTGAGAATGTTTGCACATGCACACACCTATAAATTATTGCACTCTATCTCAGATTCAAATTGGTGAAGGGCAAGTGACTTATGTATGAATAAGTAATTAGTAGGACGGAGTAGTAGTAATTTATTGACTTGTGCTTGTAAACTTAATTGTTTTAATGGGTCTATATATGTCTGAAAAATATCTATATAGTAAAAGTAGTGCAGGTCTTCTGTGGGTATATAGTGTAGCTACTATATACTGTAGTGGTTTGGAAGCATTTAAAGTTGCATATGTATGTAGCATGCATATAATATAAGTAGTGAAAAGATGGGGGAATTAATTAGATATGTTAATGCAGTATATTAATTAACTTTCCGCCGTCTCTTGTCATGTGCCGTCTGCTTAATTAATATAGATTTGATAAAATAATGTGGTCTAGGATTCGTAGGTAGTCATTTATGTCGTTTGATTTGGAAACACTTGCTGGATCTCACTCACTTCTTATCTAGTAGTACTTCTCTTATCTCCATACTTCTTATCTTTCTCCATAAAATATCAACTATATATCCCCTCTTTATACACACACATTTATGTATACCTCATATAACTACGATATACTTTATGTTGAAGTGTTAGGATTAGGGTTTGATTGCAATTGTAATAAAATTACTAGTTGTTTTTCCTTGATCCATCCTTTGACAATATTCATATAGTGAAAATATGCGGCTTAACATCACCCTAGATGTAGAGGCAAATTAAACAAGCCTCGTGTTCTTTATTGCCTTTTGTAATTGTGTTATTTCCGAACACAATATCTGTTAAAAATTTCTAATTATGGTGAGAATCGAGTAACCGATACGTTCAACACATTAAATTTGGACGTGTTGTGCAAAATTATTAACTAAGTATACATTTTATATTGCAAATTCACAGTTTTTGCCGAGTGCACGAAGTTAATATTGCACTAGACACTGGCGACACACCTTATATGTGGTCAAGTGACATAAGTCTCCGCCACTTAATTTTTTTCTGTTATAAAGTGTTTAAATGTATCCAAATGTTATGCAAATTATTAAACAAAAAACGTTGTAAAGTATGAATCACATGTAAAATATATTTTTGAATAAAATTTTGAAGCGTAGCACCTACCAATCTTTTTTTTTGTGCTCACCCCTGCAGAGTCATACTAGATCATATAAGTAGATGTTGTTCTTACAACAATGTACATATAAAGTTTATAAACATAGGTGCACATAAATTTTTTATTTAATAATGCTTATTTTGTGGTTACTCTCGTTTTGTATATATAAAAAGTAGTACTTGTTCTAATTATAACAATTGTGAATCATATCAAAATTAATTGTGATCAAATTAATTATAATGAAGGTCACATGTCCAAGTTTGAAATTCATAGGTATGCATGTGACTTGTAGGACTGCTTATTAGACTTTTCACCCTTGAGCACATGTAAAGATGAATCTAAATGTCTGTTACACATTACAGCCTTAATTTGCAGGTAATGAAAAAGGTTGTGTGTGCAAAACCGACATTTAATTCTATGTTTGTATATATATGATCTTATATTCAAGAAAGTGAAGGGTCTCGAAAATTGGTAATTATTCACTCAGGTAAAATGTCGTTTCTCATTGACTTCCTTAGTCTGGTCAATTTTATAGTACTATTTTTTCTATTGTTTATCATTTTTATTCAAAAAGAAAATATGAAAAAGTGATAAATCGTGTACTTGCTTTGTTCTTTTATTACATTCTTAATTAGCCATTAATTAATTATAACCAGTTTGCAGTTTTTTAAGTAATTTCTTGATTAGGGTTGTTAGGGTTTGTAATCATACCATATAAAGAAATCCACACTTTCACGTGAGTGTGTATTGAGCAATCTATGACTCATAACACACTAGACTAGTTTGGAATTAACATGTGTTTTTATTGTATACTACTACTATACATACATGCGACATTAATTATTCTGTGAATTAAAGTAAGTTTAAGTATAATTGTAATTTTATAGTAGAAAAAAAAAGATATGGGTTTTCACTTTTATAATACGGTGAGGTGAAAAAGGGTGGGAGTTTGAATGTTGTCTGCCATGATCGATGTTTGCCTACGCAACTTCAACTCCATTAAAAGCTAATTCCATCCTTGCGTTTTTCCGTAAACTTTGCAATCTTGTTTTCACTTTTCGTGAAGCATCTTAAATGAACCAACTTATTAACATCACTTTTTTCTTTATTCGTTTCGCTATTTTCTAGTTTTGTGTCTAGTTTTTAATCACCTATGTACTTATATCATATATCTATATATTCTCCTTTGTATAAAATTTTTTCGATTGGACAGTGCGGCGAGTAATTATATAACATAGGAGTACTTGCTTTGCCATCGAATGGTTGCCAGTAGGCAGCGCTATAACGACTTTCTTTTTCTTATTGTCATTCTTTTCATCTCTCTCACTCTACGCCCGATCCCTCTCGCCTCTCTCCTTTTTTGTTGTGCCAATATTAATAAATGTTTAAATTGAAATCAAGAATGTAAAATTTAATACTCCATATAATAAATACTAAATAATTAATAATTTTATAATACTACTCGTATAAAAATAGATGCATGGTTGTACCTCTTATTCTAGTGTGGATACACTAATAAAGTGTATACACAAGATAATTCTAAAAAGGAAAAAAAGAAGGCATTAGCTCTAAGAATAGTAGTGTAAGTATATTTTTTAATTGCGATCAGTTTTTGCACTGAATTTATAAAGTAATTACATTGAACCAATTCTGCCAAAATGTTCCTATGTAGTTTAATGTGCATAATGTTATTAACTTTATTGATATAGTAATAAACAATTTGTTTAATAGGATGGATTTTTTTCAAAACATGTCTCTATCACACAATAGCTGCTTACCCCCACCACCCATATTGCTCTGCAAAGAGTTGACTATAAATATTGGCACAGAAAAATGGATTATGTTACAGCCTTATTCTTTATTTTCTTATTTTATTTATCATATATTGCAAATATAGAATGTTTTGGATACGAGTTAGAGAGTGATGATCAAATGTTCCCAAGTTTAAGGTTTGGACTGATCTGAGGTTTTATCTCAATAACTGACATAATCTACATTTGAGCTGCTGTTGCCTAGCTAGACCCCTCTCCCATGTATAGAGCCAAATAGTATAAATTTTTAGTGACTAATTAATAAATGAAAGTCATGTACTAGTAAAATCGAAAAAGTAGGATTTATACGTATGAATAGGTCAATGGTGAACTCAATTGGGATTGAGAGATCACGATTCATCTGGGTCCATATATGCTAGAAAATTATGAGTACTTTTAATTTGTTCTTCGACCTCCATCCATTTTTAGCAATGACCATCAAATGGAATTGACTCTGCCTTCAATAAGTTCCATCTACTAAGGTGATGTTCGGTTTTCTAGATAAAATAATATCAAGATATAATTTAAGATTGAGTTGTGGAATTATTTTAGTCATAGGAGATTAGCTACGACTACTTATCTCATGATTATCCATCTAGTATTGAGTTGTGAGATTGAATCTCATGAATCAAACAATCTGCATATTTAATCTCGGATTCAATCTTGCAAACCGAACACCCCTAGATATATTATTAAATCTTAGTATATCTGATAACTATTTATGTAATGCCAACAATTTTATGAGAAGAGAGGGAAAGAAAGCTAGGCGTGATCCAAGCCAACATGATGAATGAAAACAAGGAGTTAAATCATGGAGTAGTGAAATTTAAAAGTATATCCAAACAGAACAAGTTGCGAGGAAGATTATTATCAAATTTGTAATAATTGATTATGATAAAAAAATGTGAAAAATTATTTTAGAAAAGAAAGGTACGTGGGCAAGTGTCTCTTCCCCATATACCTCACTTTTCCGGCCCCTCCCTAATTCAACAGTTCTCTTTTATTCCTCTGCAAAAAGCATGAAATTATTGGAGATTGAACGTGTTGTATATATAAATAAAAAATAGCTCAAAGTTTATTTTATTCTGACAACGGAAATCATTTTCAGTTTTTTCATTCACAATAGACTATGATAACTTAGTAACGAAATCATTTTAATTTTTTCATTCACAAAAGACTACGATAACTTAGTAATATTGCTAGATGGATGTATTATTTGAGATCAAGTTCGATGAGGGACGGACATTCCATTTTGTAGTGCAATTAATTTTATGTCCAATGCATTTATTTCGTTCTTTTCGAAGAAGATCAATAATAATCTCATTTGCTCATGACCAAGACTTAACTGAAGATATTGGATGAAAAAAAATGTGTTATCAACTAAGTTCCGCTTTATCGTCTGATGCATTAGTTTGGTTAAGTGCACTGTGATCACTAGAAAATATTCTTATGTGTATGCTAGTACCCCCTCCGTCCCAAGGTAGATGTAACACTTTTCTTTTTAGTTTATCCCACAAAAGATGTCACATGTCTTCTTTTAGAAAAAATTTCCTCTCACATCAATTCTAAAATTATATTTTCTCTTACCACTTAGCACATAAAATAACTTCTTTTAAAATCCCGTGTCATCTCTTAAGTGTGACATCTATCTTGGGATGGAGGGATATACCATGCAAATCCATTGAACCTCACAAATTCGTGATATTTAGTGAGCCCATCCACAAGCCCAAAGGCCCAAGTGGTTGGACTGAAAAGCCCGGGAATATTAATGGGCCAAATAAAGTTGGCCCAAATCAAAAGCCATCTTTTTTGTCTAACGGCTAATTGAAATCATGACGCGGCATCTATTGGAAGAAGGCTACGTGGCTCGCGAAGTATTTCTATCGCAGAAAAGAGTGGGAAAACTGTTACTGTGTGTGCGTGAATTTTACACGCACTGAAGGTGTCCCGATCTAAGCGTTTTGTAGCTAATCTCTGTTTGCAAATTGCAGGTGTGTGCTCCAATTCTGTACTGACTTTGATTTCTAATTATGTAACCTGTATGTATACATGTGTGTATTTGTTCATCCGCATTGATCTGCTTTCCCCTTGCATTTCCGGAGCATAATTTGATTTGTGATTTAAATATTTGGCGTTTGCGAATTCTGAATTCGTTATACAGCTCAGTTATTCAATAATTCAATATAATGTTGAAATTTATGAACTGATTGATCGGTAAAGCTTGTGATTTGACGCAGGATAAAGGTTAGCAAACCAAAAATTGCATGGTTTTGAGGTTGATTGTTTTTCCTGATGTAAATGCGTCTCGTTTCTTGTTGTTCAGATCATACTTTTCTCCCTTTAGTGAATAATGTGTTAGCATTTCATAAATGATCTTGGATACTTTGTTGATTTTTGTCTTATATGGCAAATCTAATGCGTTTGATGTGGTGTGGTCTTTCTAGTAAATGGAGGGAAAGTTCAAGAGCTCTGAAGATTCAGAATGAAGAAGAACCATGAGCGAGTTACTAATTTGACCCTGGCAGGTATATAATTTTCAGTCTCATTGAGTTTATGTGGTCTCAGGAAAGTGAAACTTGCTTTTTTTTTCTTTGGTTTATCTACTACTCAATCGAAGTTGTGAACTTATTTTGAGGTGAAGGGAATGAGATGATGAACAGCTTGCCTTAACCTCATTGTTATTTGTTATATGGGTATTTTGTGGAAAGTTGGTTGACAGTTAACACATGTTGCATGGTCACTGTATTGGGCTGATGTTCCTGGATTTTTATACTCAGATCTGTGCATATCAGTGCTCATTATTTGTTTCACTTCATTCGTTCATTAGCCACGTCATGTTTTGTACTCTGACTTGATGCAGTGGCTAGTCCTAAAATCATCACGGCCATTTTGTAATGTATTCCTTCGTCTTGATTTCGGCAACAACTTGGTCTCTTCTTTTGGCACATTCTTACCCCCTTGCCCCACTTGTGGTGAAGAGACTCTCTGTCTAGGTGGGATGTTATAGCTCTGTCAAGCCTACTCCACCAACAGTAAGTTGGATTCTATTACACTTCCAGAGTAAGTTGGAATCTATTACACTTCCAGAGTAAGTTGGATTCTATTTCCAGCTGATAAAACCTGTGCCTTGAGGAATTTGTTACCAACTTTCCTTGGTTATGCAATTAAATATTTCAGGAAACGATTTCCAGAGAACATGCCATGGCCCATGTGGTTTCCATTGGTTGGGAGTGCAATGTTGCTGTCACTGTTTTACTTTTAAAAAGACTTGGTTAATGCTGTTGTGACGTGCTATTTTTTTGTACTTGTGATTGCTGCACTAGTGTAAGTTATTCACATGCTACATTGTATTTAGCTTAGTTATCTGTTATGGGTTTATCTTGGCTTTATTTCTATTGATCTTCATTTGTCTCAACTTTGTAGGGCAACAATGCTACCTGAAATTAAAGGATTCCTGCCCGAACCATGGAATATAATGTTATTACATTGCGTTTGCCATATTTTCGGTGTATGAACTCGCCAAGCCCTCTGTGTATCTAATTATTTTTTCTATCATCTATAGCAAATTTATATTTGCTTCTTGTCACAATTTTCTTTTGGGAATCGCCAGTTTTGATGCTCATTTATTTAATAATTGCGGATTTCCAAGGGTTGTCAATTTACTAATTTAGTTCTGAGTAGTAGTATTACAAAGAAAAAATATTCATCTGAGGACTGAGGTTGTGAATGTTATTTAGTTATGCCAAGGTATGCCAGCAAAAAATTGTAAACATTGGAATGCTATTATTCCAAAGTTTATAAGTTAGCATACTAACTATCGAACATAATAGGATCCTTAGCAGGCAAATAGAAAAATAAAATTGTTTAGAAAGTTTGATTCTGTCATTCTTGCATTATGGCTGTGGAGAACCTGTAATCTTAGAAATTGATAGTGGAATGGTTTTCAGATGTTTTTATTTTGTATATGAATACTTTTTGGGTAAGTCTGTGATGGATAAATGAAATTTTTGATTAAGAGATGAAAGCTATATTCTTCACTGGAAGGGCACATGCTGCCCTGGTATTATATTTATAGCTAAATGTTTTCTGTTATTCAAAACCTTTGAGATAATTTTAGAAAGTTTGGCCTTCATGCTTCTTACATAAATTAAGTTCTCTATCTCATACACCTTTTTTCGAAACATTTTGTTGAATGTGCTTGAACATTTTGTTGCACACATTCTTATTTATATATTTCTTCGCAGCTTTGGAGGTTGAGTTTATGTAATCACAGGTCACTGCAGCAATTTCTTGAACCTTCTTTTGAGCGTGGTATGCTAAACATAAGCATTGGCTGGCTAACAATATCTTGGGCTTGCCTTCTCCATTCAGGTTATACGTTATAATTATTTAATCTACGGAATTGAGCTGGTGCACGTTGAAACTTAGAGCTCTTGAATCATTATATTTTTTTTATCTATAGGAGAAGCTTTTTTTTGACCTTATTCATACATATTTTATTCAACATAACAATTTCAGGGAATTGGAATGCTTTCACTTGGCTCATTCAATACTGGTGCCACTCTATTGGTAAGAATGACTTTTTTATAATATGCCCCTCACTTAACCTACCTAGTTTCTTAATTCCATTGCTTTATGAGCTGAGAGTGAGTTTTTGGAATTTCTTTTTCTGATAACTATTTTTCTCCGTTTTCTTCTTGACTTTAAGCATATATTTTGCCAATAACAAGCTGGGATTTTTTGTGTATGACATATTCTGGGTCTTTTGCACCCCAGTTATGGTTAGCGTCACTAAATCTTTTGATGCCCCAATATAGGTGTATACTTAAACTCTATAACCTTTCCTACCCTGGTTTGGTCTTGATGAGTTTACCTTGTTCCTTGTTAAAATTCAGAATTTTCTATATGATCATGCTTTGCTTATTGCAGCTTTAGTTCCCTACATCAGATTCTGCTCGTCCGTATTCAATGTTAGGACTTGGTGATATAGTGATTCCTAGTTTTCTTAAAACCTTTCAAGTTATATCAATCTTATTCTCATAATCTAACTGATTTGTGCAGTTGTTGGCATTCGATGAATCAAATTCAAAGTCTGAAGAGACCGATGAAAACTCTAACAAGAAAGCGAACTGAGACTCGGTTGGTAGACCGTAGACGACGTGCAAACTTACAGAAAACGTCGAAGACATGTATGAAGCCTTTTTGTAGTCGAATAACTTGAAAACCGATATTAGATTTTCAGTCTGAGAAACAGATTCTGATGAATCCTTTTAGAAATGATCTATATTTGGTTTGGGAACACAAGAAGTTGGGCACCAAAAAAACGAGAGGTTTGATTTACTTTCTGTCAATTTATTGAAAGATGGTAGATTTGGTTGTTGCATATGGGAAGGGGAAAATGTTGATTTAAGTATCACAGACCTCTTGGACAATATCTATCTGTATAAGTTGGGACAACAAGTGCCAATTTCATTATAAAATAATTCTATCTATATGTAAAATGAATATTCTGTCATAATTTTAAATGTAGCAACTAGCAAATTTAGTTACATTTACACCAATAGAGTCGCAAAATTCAAAACAATGTTAAATGTCACAACATAAATATTCTTTGAATATCTTAGATCTATCAAATTTAGTTCCAACTGATTAAATATGATGTGACAAATAGAGATATTAACATGGATAGTCGAGTATGGAGCAAATGGAGCATTTATGGGTGGGCAGACGAAAATAATAAAATTGGACGATTATTGATGGACGAATGAAGTATATAAAAAAATCAACGGAACAATGTCATTTTGTGTTGAGCAATAGATGTCGCAAAATTCAAAACAACATTAAATGTTACAACTAAATACTCTTAGATATATACCATATTAAAAAATGTTATTTACATGAAAATTAATTCAAGAATCTTCTCTTTTAAGTAATTAAAATTAAAAAGCTAACGGTAAATGTGCATGTGATGATACATGTGAGGAATCAACATTAATAATCGGTCATTTATTATTTATGTTATATGCATTTATTTAGAGACACACCATAAATTACGCATTCAATACTTAAGAATAAACAAAGTTGAAACTGATATAAAGTTGAAAGAGTTATGCAATCCAATTCTTCTACAAAAGCTACATAAATTTGGTGGAGTTATATAGTTCAATTTGTGTATAGAAGCCATTTAAACTAAAGCATAAAAATAGTGAAAATGGGTCTAACATTTTTACATTTGGGGATCCTCTTAATGTTAGCCAACGTTGTCAAAATCACATGCAATGAAAATGAAGCGACGCCTCTGATTCATTTGAGCAACGAGCTGACCGAACCAACTCCCTTATATGTTGGTCTTTCTCCCGAAAGAGGTGTATTTGATTCAAGGCGTAAGATTTTGAAACACGGCGGGTTGTATTATTTTACGCTAGAATCATCAGATTCTGAATTTTTTGGTGAATTTAACCACGGACAAGGAAAGGATGCTAAATATATTCTTGCAACGCTTTATTCTGGGATCCGGGATGTTAAGAATACTCGTATTCCAACAGATATATATTGGAAGATTGACGATGCTGGAGTTTCTTTGAGCTATGATGACGTCAACTATGGCCCGAAGCTACCTTGGCTTGCCAAAACTAATTAGCAAGTGTGTGGTTTATGATGCTCAACATAATATCCCATACATTGAATAAAGTTTTTTTTTCGAATAATTATGAAAATCAGATAATGTTTAATTTTACAATTTTACAAGAACAGAAAATGAGATTATTCGAATCTGAGAATGTATTTGTATTTGTAATTTTATTCCTTACTAGTATTTCCTTACAAGGTTTGTACGTTTTTATATTGTTATAACACTGCATAAATTGTGGAATCCAAAATTGAGTGAATCATTTGCATGAGAATTTTCTCGACACTTTTGTCTTATATATAATTGTTATCCACGCCTTAAATCTGACTACAACTAAATTATGAGATGAAAAAAATGAAGTAGATTTTTCTATTAAAAATGAAGAAAGAGAAGTTGCAAACTGATGAATATTTGGCTAGGGCCCATTATAATATTTCTCGATTAAAAGATACGACTAACTTTAGATTTAAAGCATAATATAAATGCGCAACTTGGTTTGTTGTTTTTATGATATAAAAAATCAAAAAATTAAATAAAAGACTCAACAGTGTCATTTTGTCTTACACCAATAGACGTCACAAAATTCAAAA